>NC_054480.1:82275538-82423038 GCF_017639515.1 Carcharodon carcharias | reverse complement strand
TACGTATGTGTGCACATGGTACGTATGTGTGCACATGGTACGTATGTGTACGTATGTGTGCACATGGTACGTATGTGTACGTATGTGTGCACATGGTACGTATGTGTACGTATGTGTGCACATGGTATGTATGTGTACACTTGCACATAGTATGTATGTGTACACTTGCACATGGTACGTATGTGTACACTTGCACATGGTACGTATGTGTACACTTGCACGTGGTACGTATGTGTACACTTGCACATGGTACGTATGTGTACCTATGTGTACACGTGTGTGTGCCTGTATGTGTGTATGTACGTGCCTTTGCGTGTGTATGTACATGTCTATGCGTGTGTATATGTATAAATGTGCATGCGTGTATAGATGTATAAATGGGCATGCGTGTATAGATGTATGAATGGGCATGCAAGTATAGATGTATGAATGGGCATGCGTGTATAGATGTATGAATGTGCATGCGTGTATAGATGTATGAATGCGCATGCGTGTATAGATGTATGAATGGGCATGCGTGTATAGATGTATGAATGGGCATGCGTGGACATGTGTATGCACATGTATGTATGCGTGTGTAGGCGTATGTATGTATGCGTGTGTAGGCGTATGTATGTATGCGTGTGTAGGCGTATGTATGTATGCGTGTGTAGGCGCATGTATGTATGCGTGTGTAGGTGCATGTATGTATGTATGCGTGTAGGTGCATGTATGTATGCCTGTGTGTAGGCGCATGTATGTATGCGTGTGTAGGCACACGTATGTATGTAAGCGTGTGTGTAGGTGCATGTATGTATGTAAGCGTGTGTGTAGGCCCATGTATGTATGTATGCATGTGTGTGTAGGCTCATGTATGTATACGTGTGTGTATACGTGTGTATGTGTACGTGTGTACATTGTGTAAGTGTGTGTACGTGTGTGTGTACGTGCGTGTGTGTACGTGCGTGTGTGTGTACATGTGTCTGTGTATGTGCGTGTACATGTCTGTGTATATGCATGAGTGTGCGCAGACATATGTATATGTGTGTACACATGTATATGGTACGTATATGTATATGTGTGTACACGTATATGGTACGTATATGTATATGTGTGTACACATGTATATGGTACGTATGTGTATGTATGTGTACATATGTATATGGTACATATGTGTATGTATGTGTACACATGTATATGGTACGTATGTGTATGTATGTGTACACAGGTATATGGTACGTATGTGTATGTATGTGTAAACATGTATATTGTATGTACATGTATGTGTACACATGTATATGGTATGTATGTATGTGTACACATGTATATGGTATGTATGTATGTGTACACATGTATATGGTATGTATGTATGTGTACACATGTATATGGTATGTATGTATGTGTACACATGTATATGGTATGTATGTATGTGTACACATGTATATGGTATATATGTATGTATGTGTACACATGAATATGGTATGTATGTGTACACATGCATATGGTATGTGTGTTTGTGTACAAGTGTATATGGTATGTATGTGTACACATGTATATGGTATGTATGTGTACACATGTATATGGTATGTATGTGTACACATGTATATGGTATGTATGTGTACACATGTATATGGTATGTATGTATGTGTACACATGTATATGGTATGTATGTATATGTACACATTTATATGGTATGTATGTGTACACATGTATATGGTATGTATGTGTATGTGTACAAATGTATATGGTATGTATGTGTACACATGTATATGGTATGTATGTGTACACATGTATATGGTATGTATGTGTACACATATGTATGTGTACACATGTATATGGTATGTATGTGTATGTATGTGTACACATGTATATGGTATGTATGTGTATATATATGTACATACGTATATGGTATGTATGTGTATGTATGTGTACATATGTATATGGTATGTATGTGTGTATGTGTACATATGTATATGGTATGTATGTGTACATATGTATATGGTATGTATGTGTATGTATGTTTACACATGTGTATGGTATGTATGTGTACACATGTATATGGTATGTATGTTTATGTATGTGTACACGTATATGGTATGTATGTATGTGTACACATGTATATGGTATGTATGTATGTGTACACATGTATATGGTATGTATGTGTACACATGTATATGGTATGTGTGTGTATCTATGTGTACGCATGTATATGGTATGTGTGTGCATCTATGTGTACACATGTATATGGTATATATGTGTATCTATGTGTACACATGTATATGGTATGTGTGTATGTATGTGTACACATGTATATGGTATGTATGTGTATGTATGTGTACATGTATATGGTATGTGTGTGTATCTATGTGTACACATGTATATGGTATGTGTGTATCTGTGTGTACACATGTATATGGTATGTGTGTATCTGTGTACACATGTATGTGGTATGTGTGTATGTGTGTGTACACATGTATATGGTATGTGTGTATGTACGTGTACACATGTATATGGTATGTATGTGTATGTACGTGTACACATGTATATGGTATGTATGTGTATCTACGTGTACACATGTATATGGTATGTATGTGTATCTACGTGTACACATGTATATGGTATTTATGTGTATCTGTGTACACATGTATATGGTATGTATGTGTATCTATGTGTACACATGTATATGGTATGTATGTGTATCTATGTGTACACATGTATATGGTATGTATGTGTATCTATGTGTACACATGTATATGGTATGTATGTGTATCTATGTGTACACATGTATTTGGTATGTATGTGTGTCTATGTGTACACATGTATATGGTATGTATGTGTGTCTATGTGTACACATGTATATGGTATATGTGTGTCTATGTGTACACATGTATATGGTATATATGTGTATCTATGTGTACATATGCATATGGTATATATGTGTCTGTGTATACATGCATATGGTATGTATGTGTATATATGTGTACACATGCATATGGTATATATGTGTATATATGTGTACACATGCATATGGTATATATGTGTATATATGTGTACATGTGTGTTTGTGCCTGTGTGTATGCCTGTGTGTGTGCCTGTATGTGTGTGTACATGTCTATGCGTGTGTATGTACATGTCTATGTGTGTGTATGTACATGTCTATGCATGTGTATGTACATGTCGATGCGTGTATATGTATAAATGTGCATGCGTATATAGATGTATAAATGTGCAGGCGTGTATAGATGTATGAATGGGCATGCGTGTATAGATGTATGAATGGGCATGCGTGTATAGATGTATGAATGGGCATGCGTGTATAGATGTATGAATGGGCACGCGTGTATAGATGTATGAATGGGCATGCGTGTATAGATGTATGAATGGGCAAGCGTGTATAGATGTATGAATGGGCATGCGTGTATAGATGTATGAATGGGCATGCGTGTATAGATGTATGAATGGACATGCATGTATAGATGTATGAATAGGCATGCGTGTATAGATGTATGAATGGGCATGCGTGTATAGATGTATGAATGGGCATGCGTGTATAGATGTATCAATGGGCATGCGTGTATAGATGTATCAATGGGCATGCATGTATAGATGTATGAATGGGCATGCGTATATAGATGTATCAATGGGCATGCGTGTATAGATGTATCAATGGGCATGCGTGTGTAGGTGCATGTATGTGTGCGTGTGTAGGCGCATGTATGTATGCGTGTGTAGGCGCATGTATGTGTGTATGCATGTGTAGGCGCATGTATGTGTGTATGCATGTGTAGGCGCATGTATGTGTGTATGCGTGTGTAGGCGCATGTATGTGTGTATGCGTGTAGGTGCATGTATGTGTGTATGCGTGTGTAGGTGCATGTATGTATGTGTGCGTGTGTAGGCGCATCTATGTATGTGTGCATGTGTAGCTGCATGTATGTATGTGTGCGTGTGTAGCCGCATGTTTGTATGTGTGTGTAGGCACGTGTATGTACGTATGTATGCATGTGTGTAGGCATGTCTATGTGTGTATGCGTGTAGGCGCATGTATTCTTGTATGCGTGTGTAGGTGCATGTATGTATGTGTGCGTGTGTAGGCGCATGTATGTATGTGTGCACATTTAACTGCATGTATGTATGTGTGCGTGTGTAGGCACATGTATATGTATGTGTGCATGCGTGTGTAGGCACATGTATGCATGCGTGTGTGTAGGCACATGTATGCATGTATGTATGTATGCATGTGTGTAGGCATATGTATGTATGCATGTGTGTGTGTAGGCGCATGTATGTATGCATGTATGCATGCGTGTGTAGGCGCATGTATGTATGCATGTATGCATGCGTGTCTAGGCACATGTATGTGTGCATGCGTGTGTAGGCACATGTATGTGTGCATGCGTGTGTAGGCACATATATGTGTGCATGTGTGTAGGCACATGTATGTGTGCATGTGTGTGTAGGCACATGTATGTGTGCATGTGTGTGTAGGCACATGTATGTGTGCATGCGTGTGTGTAGGCACATGTATGTGTGCGTGCATGTAGGCACATGTATGTGTGTGTGCGTGCGTGCAGGCCCCTGTGTGCTTGCAGGCACCTGTGTGCGTGCATGCAGGCGCCTGTGTGCGTGCGTGCCCCTGTATGCGTGCTTGCAGGCACCTGTATGCGTGCATGCGTGCAGGCACCTGTATGTGTGCGTGCCCCTGTATGCGTGCGTGCAGGCACCTGTCTGCGTGCGTGCGTGCGTACCCCTGTATGCATGCTTGCAGGCACCTGTATGCGTGCGTGCGTGCAGGCACCTGTATGCGTGCAGGCAAATGCGTGCGTGCGTGCTTGCAGGCACCTGCATGCGTGCGTGTGTGCAGGCACCTGTATGCGCGCGTGCATGCGTGCGTGCGAGTAGGCACATGTACGCGTGCGCATATGTCTGTGTATGCGCCTATGTGTATGCATGTGTTTACATGTGTATGTATATATGCATATGTGTATTTATATATATATGCGTATGTGTATTTTTATATATATGCATGCATATGTGTGTGTATATATATATATGAGTATGTGTATTTATATATATATGTGAGTATGTGTATATACATATGTGTGGGTATGTATATATATATGTGTGTGCGTATGTGTGTATATATATGCGTATGTGTATTTATATATATATGCGTATGTGTATTTATATATATATGTGCGTATGTATTTATATATATGTGCGTATGTATTTATATATATATGCGTATGTATTTATATGTATATATGCGTATGTGTATTTATATATATATATGCGTATGTGTATTTATATATATATATGTAGTGTATTTATGTATATATGCGTATGTGTATTTATATATATGCGTATGTGTATTTATATATATATATATGCCTATGTGTATTTATATATATGCGTATGTGTATTTATATATATGCCTATGTGTATTTATACATGTATGTGTATTTATATATATATACATATATGCGTATGTGTATTTATATATATGCGTATGTGTATTTATATATATGCATATGTGTATTTATACATATATGCGTATGTGTATTTATATATATGCGTATGTGTATTTATATATATGCGTATGTGTATTTATATATATATATATATGCGTATGTGTATATATATATGTATGCGTATGTGTATTTATATGTTTATGTATGTATATATGCATGTGTGTGTATATCTGTGTATATGTATGTGTGTGTATATATATATGTGTATGTATATATATATGTATGTGTGTATGTGTGTATATATATTTATTTGTGTATATATTTGTATATCTATGTATGTATATATGTATGTGTATGTATATATATTCATATGTATATATATATGTGCATATATATGTGTACGTATATATGTATGTGTGTGTATATATATATATATATTATATATATATATGTAAAAAGAAAAAGATTATTGAAGACAAACATCGGTCCCTGGCAGTCTGAGATGACAGAATTTATAATACAAAACAAGGAACTTGAAGAGCAATTAAACAATTACTTTAGTTCTGTCTTTATGGAGGAAACCACAAATAACTTCCCAGACATACTCGGGAACCAAGGGTATGATGAGAAGGAGGAATTGAAGGAAATTAATATTAGTAAAACAATAGTGCTGGGGATATTAATGTGACTGAAAGCCAATAAATCACCAGGGTATGATTGAAAGCTGGCAAATGTAACCCCACTATGGGCAAAACAGCAAATTACAGACCGGTCAGCCTAACATCAGTAACAGGGAAAATGCTGGAGTCTATTATAAAGGATTTGATAACAGGACACTTAGAAAATATAAATGGAATTAGACAAAGCCAACATGGATTTATAAAATGGAAATAGTGTTTGACAAACCTACTGAAATTTTTTGAGGATGTAACTAACAGAATAGATAAGAGAGAACCAGTGGATGTGGTGTATTTGGATTTTCAGAAAGCTTTTGATAAAGTCTCATATAAGAGGTTAGTGTGTAAAATTAGAGCACATGGGATTGGGGGTAATGTATTGGCATGGATTGAGAATTGGTTAGCAGACAGGAAACAGAGAGTAGGAATAAATGGGTCTTTTTCGGAGTGGCAGGCGGTGACTAGTGGGATACCGCAGGATTCAGTGCTTGGGCCCCAGCTATTCACAGTATATATTAATTTGAATAAGGAAACCAATTGTAATATTTCCAAGTTTGCTGATGACATGAAACTTGGTGGACATGTGAGCGATGACTAGGGTGTTAAGAGGCTTCAAGGTGATTTAGACAGGTTGAGTGAGTGGGCAAATACATGGCAGATGCAGTATAACATGGATAAGTGTAAAATTATCCACTTCTTAGGAAAAATAGAGTGGCAGAGTATTATTTAAATGATGAAAGACTGGGAAATGTTCATGAACAAATGGACCTGCGTGTCCTTGTACACCAATCACTGAAAGTAAGCATGCAGGTGCAGCAAGTAGTTAAGGCAGATGGTATGTTGTCCTTCATTGTGAGATGACTTGAGTACAGGAGCAAGGATGTTTTACTGCAGCTGTACAGGGCCTTGGTGAGACCACACCTGGAGTATTGTGTGCAGTTTTGGTCGTCTTATCGAAGAAAGGATATACTAGCCATAAAGGGAGTGCAGCGAGGGTTCACCAGACTGATTCCTGGGATGGCAGGATTGTCGTATGAGGAGAGATTAGGCCCTCTAGGCCTGTATTCACTGGAGTTTAGAAGAATGAGAGGGGATATCATTGAAATGTATGAAATTCTGACAGGGCTGGACAGACTGGATGCAGGGATGGTGTTTCCTCTGGCTGGGGGTGGTGGGGGGGGATCTAGAACAAGGAGTCACAGTCTTAGGATACGGGGTAAAACATTTAGGACTGAGGTGAGGAGAAACTTCTTCATTCAGAGGGTGGTAAACCTGTGGACTTCTCTACCACAGAAGGCTGTGGAGGCCAAGTCACTGAATATGTTTAAGAAGGAAATAGATTTCTGGACTCTAAAGGCATCAAGGGGCATGGGGTGACAGTGGAAGTGCGGCGTTGAGATAGAGGATTAGAATGGTGGAGCAGGCTTGAAGCGCTGAATGACCTACTCCTCCTAGTTTCTATGTTTCTAAAAATAATGAGCATTCTGGTTACTCGGGGGTTAACTGTATATTCTGGTTATTGTGAGGTTAATTGTACGTTCTGACTATGGGGTTAACTATACATCCTGGTTATGGGGCTATCTGTAAATTCTGGTGATTGGGGGTAAAGGGTACATTCTGGTTGTTGGGTTAATTGTACATTCTGTTTATTGGGAGGTTAATTGTGCATTCTGGTTATTGAGTTAACTGTACATTCTGGTTATTAGGAGGTTAACTGTAAATTCTGGTTATTGAGTTAACTGTAAATTCTGGTTATTGGGAGGTTAACTGCACTTTCTGGTTATTGGGGTTAACTGTGCTTTCCGGTTATTGGGAGGTTAACTGTGCTTTCTGATTATTGGGAGGTTAACTTTGCTTTCTGGTTATTGGGAGGTTAACTGTGCTTTCTGGTTATTAGGTTAACTGTACATTCTGGTCATTGGGGGTTAACTGTACATTCTGGTCATTGGGGGTTAACTGTATATTCTGGTTATTGGGGGTTAACTGTACATTCTGGTTATGGGGTTAACTGTATATTTTGATTATTGGGAGGTTGACTGTACATTCTGGTTATTGGGAGGTTAACTTACATTCTGGTCATTGGGGGTTAACTATACATTCTGGTTATGGGGTTAACTGTATATTCTGGTTTTTGGGAGGTTTGCTGTACATTCTGATTATTGGGAGGTTTGCTGTACATTCTGGTCATTGGGAGGTTAACTGTACATTCTGGTTATGGGGCTAACTGTATATTCTGGTTTTTGGGAGGTTTACTGTACATTCTGGTTATTAAGGTGTTAACTGTACATTCTGGATATTGGGAGGTTAACTGTACATTCTGATTATTGGGAGGTTAACTGTACATTCTGGTTATGGGGGTTAACTGTACATTCTGATTATTGGGAGGTTAACTGTATATTCTGGTTATTGGGAGGTTTACTGTACATTCTGGTTATTAGGTGTTTACTGTACATTCTGATTATTTGGAGGTTAACTGTGCATTTTGGTTATTGGGGGTTAACTGTACATTCTGATTATTGGGAGGTTAACTGTATATTCTGGTCATTGGGGGTTAACTGTACATTCTGGTCATTGGGGGTTAACCGTACATTCTGACTATTGGGGGTTAACTGTACATTCTGATTATGGGGTTAACTATGCGTTCTGATTATTGGAGGTTAACTGTACATTCTGATTATAGGGTTAACTATGCATTCTGATTATTGGGGGTTAACCGTACATTCTGACTATTGGGGGTTAACTGTACATTCTGATTATAGGGTTAACTATGCATTCTGATTATTGGGGGTTAACCGTACATTCTGTCTATTGGGGGTTAACTGTACATTCTGATTATGAGGTTAACTGTACATTTTTGTTATTGGGGAAGAAATAATGATGCATTCTTGTTATTAGGGAGCAACGCAATTGCATTCGATTCAAATGTGTATTGACGAATACTATCCTGGATGTCCTTCGACAGCGAGCTGGATGGGTTGAGGTCAAAGAGTGAGTCTCTCTATTTTCATACCTGACTTTGGGGAGATTGGTTGCAACGTCTTAATAACTTATTGTGTTTCTGAGAAACAAGCTCAAGATGACAGCCCCTGAACAGAGGGAGGCCCAAGACAGGAAGTGGAACTTCAAAGCCACAGAATGGTTGTTGTGGGAAATAGCAAAATGTTGCATTGGGGTTGGTACAAGCTGCTGGGAGAATGCATATGGATAGTTCTTCTCTCGTAACGACATGCAGCTTGAAGGTCTAAGAGAACTCCCCCGACCTGGATATCTGACTGTCAAAGCTTATGTTTGTAATTGATATAAAAAGCTCACATTCCTACAGCACCTTTAATGACCTCAGAATGTTGAAAGCACAAAGTATTTTTTGAGGTGTAGTCACTGTTGGATATGTAGGATACCCTGGCACTTTGAACGTTGCCATTGGGAGCACTTTGCCATTGTGGCGGCAGGGGGAGGGGCCAGACAAAATGTAGTCCAAAATGTCCTCAATGACCGGACAAGCAAAGGAAGACGATGTCTCAGCAGCTAAAAAAGCTGCAGCAGCATTGTGGTTCGACACATCAGTTAAATCTGACCACCAACCCATCAAGATCATGTGAATAATGACAGTGCCCCAAGGTCCTCACATTAAATAAAGTCACATACAGGTTGTGCCAGGGTACATCTGCCAAGTCCTGTGGTGATGGAGAATTGGCGACGGAGACAAGGATGTGAAACTGGAAGTCCCTAGTCAAGAATCTGCACACAGGTGCCAAGTACATGATGGTTGTTGGCATTGAAATGCCCTTGGGCGACAGCATCTTTGAGTGAGCAGTCCTCTTCAGGATACCCTCTGATCACCTCAAATCAGGAGGGAGCTAGAAAAGATGCATGAAAAATAGGCTGTCTCACTTTGTCCTGGCTGAGGAACAATACCCTGTGGGATCACCACCTTTGTGGTCAAAGAAAGAGAACCCAAATCCGACACCCTGGATTCCACTGCCTTGTGGGACATCCTGCCCCATGTGCCCAAGCCTGAGTAGATGTCATCCTTGAATGAAGGATCAGCTGACGTATGAAATGCTGCAGCCAGTTTGCACACAGCAAAATCTCATAACCAGCAAGAATATAATGACCAGGTAATATCTTTATTGTTTGTGGAGGGAAAAGCATTGGCTGAGTCACTGGAAGGAGCTCTCCTGCTCTTAGAACCATAGAAAAGTTACAGCACAGAAGGAGGCCATTCAGCCCATCTTATCCAGAACACCCAGGTGCCCTTTCTAATCCCACCTTCCTGCACCCAGCCCATAGCCCTGCAGCTTACAGCACTTGAGATGCAGATCCAGGTATTTTTTAAAAGAGATTAGAGTTTCTGCCTCTACCACCAACTTGGGCAGCTAACTCCAGAAATCCGCTACCCTCTGTGTAATAAAGTTCTTCCTCGTGTCCCCCCTACACCTTCTGCCACTTATCTTGAATCTATGTCCCCTGGTTCTAGAATTCTCCATCAAGGGAAACAATTTTATCCTGTCCATTCTATCTATTCCCCTCATAATTTTGTACACTTCAATCAAGTCACCTCTCAGCCTTCTTTGCTCTAAGGAAAATAACCCCAATTTATCCAATCTCTCCTCATAGTTACACTTTTCTAACTCTGGCAACATTCTTGTAAACCTCCTCTGTACTGTCTCCAGAGCTATTAAGTCCTTCCTGTAATGTGGTGACCAGAACTGCACACAATACTCCAGTTGTGACCTCACCAGTGTTTTATACAATTCCAACACTATATCCTTACTTTCATATTCTATATCTCTGCCAATGAAGGAGAGCATTCCACATGCCTTCTTTACAACCTTGTCTACTTGAACTGCTGCCTTCAGGGACTTATGTACTTGTACGCCAAGATCTCTCACTTCACCTACCCCTCTTAGTATATTCTCATTTATTGTGTAGTCCCTGTAACTGTTTGACCTCCCTAAATGTATGACCTCACACTTCTCTATGTTAAAATCCATCTGCCACTTTACCGCCCACTCCACCAACCCATCTATATTGTTTTGGAGATTATGGCTGTCCTCTACACTATCACTACTTGGCCAATCTTTGTGTCATCTGCAAATTTCCCAATCGTGCCCCCCACGTTCACGTCCAAATCGTTAATATATAACACAAACAGCAAGGGTCCCAACACCGAGCCCTGTGGACCACCACTTGAGACAACTTTCCTTTCGCAAGGGCATCCATCGACCATTACCCTTTGTTTCCTGTTACAAAGCCAACCTTTTATCCAGTTTGCCACATTACCCTGAATCCCATCTGCCATGTGGGACCTTATCAAATGCCTTGCTAAAATCCATGTACACAACATCCAGTGTACCACCTTCATCAACCCTTCTTGTCACTTCCTCAAAGAATTCAATCAAATTTGTGAGGCAAGACCTTCCTTTAACAAATCCATGCTGACCATCCCTGACTAGTCCATGCCTTTCCACATGACAGTTAATCCTATCTCTCAGGATTGATTCTACTCATTTGCTCACCACCGATGTAAGACTAACTGGCCTATAATTGTTTGGCATTTCCTTTGATCCCTTTTTAAACAATAAAACTACTTTTGCATTTCTCCAGCCCTCCGGTACCTCCCCTGTATCTAGTGAAGATTGGAAAATCATCCTCAGAGCATCTGCTATCTCCTCTCTGACTTCCTTCAGCAGCCTCGGAAACAATCCATCTGGCCCTGGTGACTTATCAACTTTCAAGGATTTCAACCCTCTGAGTACTTCCTCTCTCTTTATGACTATCCTGTCCAATATCTCGCAGTGCTCCTCCTGGACTACCATATCTACATCCTCCTTCTCCTTTGTAAACACGGAGACAAAATATTCATTCAAAACCCTTCCCACAGCCTCTGCATCTACACACAAGTTTCCATCTTCATCTCTGATAAGTCCCACTTTTTCATTAACCTTTTATCATTAATGTATTGGTAAAACATCTTTGGGTTATCTTTAACTTTACTTGCTAATCTTTTTTCATGTCCTCTCTTTGATTTCCTTATTTCCTTTTTTACTTCGTCGCTGCACCTCCTATATTCATCTAGGCTATCTGCAGTGCTTAGTTCTTTGTGCCTATCGTATGCTTTCTTTTTCTGTTTGATCTTCCCCTGTATTCCTATAGACAACCAGGGGGGTCTAGATTTGGCAGTACTACTCTTATTTTTGTAGGGGATATGTCTACTTTGTACAATTAGGATCTCGCTTTTTAGTGCTCCCCACTGGTTTCCACTGTTTTATCCTCCAGCAGTGCCGTCCAGTCCACCTCAGCCAAGTCCCTTCTCTTTTCTGCAAAATTTGCCTTCCCCCAGTTCAAGACTTTTACTCCTGCCTTATCTCTGTCCTTTTCCATGGTAATGCTAAATCTAACTGAATTGTGATCACTGTCCCCGATATGGTCGCCAACTGTCACTTCACCCACTTGCCCTTCTTCGTTCCTCAAGACTAGGTCTAGAATTGCATCTCCTCTCGTTGGGTTTGTCACTAATTGTTTGAAAAAATTTTCCTGGACGCACTGCATGAATGTTTCTCCCTCAGTGCCCCTTATATTGTTTGAATCCCAGTTGATATTAGGATTGTTGAAGTCTCCTACTATTATTGCCCTCTTGTTCTTACTAGCAGAAATTTGCCTGCATATTTGTTCTTCTATCTCCCTTTCACTATTTGGGGTTCTGTAGTATACTCCCAGTAGTGTGACTGCCCCTTTTTTATTTCTAAGCTCAATCCATAAAGCCTCGTTTGTTGACCCATTTAGTTTATCATCCCTTCTCACAACTGGCATTGATTCTTTAACCATTAGTGCTACCCCTCCTCCTTTTCTATCTCCTACTCTATCATGTCTGAAGAATCTGTAACCAGGGATATTAAGCTGCCAGTTTTATTCCTCCTTTAGCCAGGTCTCCATTATAGCAATGACATTTTGCTGCCATGTGTCTACCTGTGCCTGTGCCCTTAACTCATCTACCTTGTTTGTAATACTCCTTGTGTTGAAGTATAAACAGTTTAACTCCATCAATTTTCCTTGCTGGACACTTTGTAAACTTTGCTTCTCCTGTAACTCCATTTCTATCACAACATCCCTAGCTAATGTTCTACCTCCATTTTTCTGATCTGAATCTGACCTATCTGATCCTATTCCTGGGATCGCATCCCCCTGCCACACTAGTTTAAGTACTCCCCAACAGAACTAGCAAAAGCCCCCGCAAGGACACTGGTCCCAGGTCTTCTTTGAATTGTGCCATGGGATTGTTTACATCAACTTAGAGGGAAGATGGGACCTTGGTTTAACAAATCATCAGATGACACCTGTGACATTGAAGTACTGAGACAGAACTGGAGTGTCAGCCTGGAACATGTGCTCTAGTTTCTGGAGTGCGGCTTGAACCTAAAAACATATCGTTCAGATGAGAGTGCTACTTAGTGAGCCACAGTTGACATACCTGCTGCATGTATGAACTTTTGTGGGCATGAATGTTTGGGAAAGGTGTGTTCTTTGTGCTGTAGCCTCTCTCATGGATAGACTCAAGATCAGAATTGCTGCAGGATTACCTGAGAAAGAACTTGGCTGTGTTATGATAACTCAATCCCTCCAGGCTTCACAAAGACTAGAGAGTGGACATCTGAGCTGGAGCTAGCTTGAGAGTGCAGAATGCTGATGCTGGGTCCCCCACAAAGCCCACTCACCTTGGTGTGTATGACATTAAAATAAACTTTAGCTGTGCATTCTGTTCCCACTGTGAAAGGAATTTTAATATCACCATGTTTGAGTTTTAGGAACATTGGAACAGAAGGAGGCCATTCAGTCCCTTGTTTCTGTTCAGATATTCAATTAGATCCTGACTGATCTAACATGTTCTTCTTACCTGTCCATCAAAACCCATGGGGTTAAGTCGGATAACATGTGAAAACAGAAGGAAGGACTGTTGTACACAATTAACCCTCAGCCGATCACGCTATCACTGGCAGAACGGTAAATCCATGCTGAATCCATGACTCAATTGCTGCATGCAGCCAATGCTCCTCAGACTGTTCTTTGGCTGTGCGCAGCAACAGGAAGCCTGATAGTGAGTGGATGCTGTTACCCAAAACATCAAAGCTGGAATATGTGATGGGGGATCATTGTGAGCTTAATCTGCTGTGAATGATTAAAGAGTGACTGAAGATGTGAGAGACCGCATATCAAGAGTGACTAAGGATGTGGGAAGTGTGCATTGAGAGTGACTGAAGATGTAAGCAAGCATGCACTGAAAGTGATTGAAGATGAGAGAGCGTGTACTGTGTGTGGCTGAAGATGTGAGCGAGCGTGTATCGAGAGTGATTGAAGATGAGAGTGCGTGGACCTAGAGTGACTCAAAAAGTGAGAGCGTGGGTCAAGAGTGAAGATATTAGATAACGTACATCAGGAGTGACTGAAGATGTGAGAGTGCGTGGACCAAGGGCGAAGACGTGAGAGAACATGCATGGAGAGCTTGTTGTGCTTTGTGTAACCTTGTTTCTTTCTCCAGTCATGTTGAATTCCCAGAGGAAGTCCTACCAGGCCACCTATATCAGGAAGCAACGTTGCAGTGCAAAATTTTAAATTAATAAAAAGATTCTTCAGAAAACGTAGCCAAATACAGGAAAGCTCCAAAAACATACCCAATTCCTCAAGATGCCAGAAGAAATAATCCTGCAACTAATGTATAAGTGGTTTGTGATCAAAACCAGCTCCGTTGGGTAGGACATAGTGTTTGTATGCCTGACACCAGACTCACAATGCAGCTGCTCTACTTGGAATTTGGATCTTGGCAGGGGACTCCCAGGAGGACAGCAGAAACCCTTTAGAGATGCTCTGAAGTGATCAAACGTCACCAGTTCGTGTCAGCCCCTTGTGACCAACTAAAATGAGGAAGATTTATTCAGGAAGGCACTGAACACATCAAAATACTTTGTCGGAGGAGAAGTTGAGGTGTCAGAGGGAGTGCGCAAACCTCCGAACGTCTCATCTACCCAATTTTCTGCCTGTGGCAGAATCTGCAGGCGGCACACTGGATTTGTCAGCCCTCTCTGAACCCATCGAACCAGATTGGAAGCAAGTCATCCTCGATCCTGAGGGGCTCTCTAAATATAGCTGAAGAGAGAGAGGGTGGGAGAGGGCAGTGGGCAGTCCTTAATACTGCTGAGCATGTGTCAGTTGCATAGGTAGGAGCATGATGGAAGAAAAATGGCGGTGCTGGTGTCAAATCATCACATTGATTACCCAGTTGTTAGGTGTGTGCACACAAACCTGTTTAACAAGGTGACATCAGAAGTGTATTGTGGACACCATTTTTGAGCGTTAGGAAGCCACATGAAAGCTAAAATAACTGGTGATACAGAGCTTAGTTTTGAAGGGATCTATTAAATTTCCTTTTCCATTCTCTGCTCTCAAGTGAAAATCTATGCTCGAAGCAAAGCCCAAATAGAGACATGAACCCCAAACTTTAAGATGAAAAGTCTGATGGTTTCCTGCCTGAGCTGTCTGAATTCATGCAGTTTTGTTTTCGGTGTACCTGTGAACCTTTTCCCTGTCCTGTTTTATGAAACAGTGATCTACAACATGGCTTTATAGTTACCAGTTCCTGTTTGTGACTGGTTGTTTAGGTTTGTGTTTGTACCTGCTGCATGTTGATGCCCTGCCTCTTACATAGCTCTCCCTTGTTGACAGTGAAGGGGAGTGGGACTTTTACTGGTGTGACATCAGCTGGCTGCGAGAGAACTTTGGCTACACATATATGGATGAGCATGTTCGTGTCTGTCACTTTCGCAATCACTACGAGGTATGAAAGTCGAATCCTATTATTCCCTAGCATAATAGAAATAATCACCACAAAATAGAGCTGGTCAGAACAATCCTGATTGAAAAATAACAGAGAACATTGATTCTGGGCACTGGCCGTAGAAGGGCAGTAATGAATTATGCACCCACCTGCCTACCCGACTCCCACCCCATCCCCCCCGACTCCTCACCCCCCACCACCATCTTGCCCTCCTCACCACCTTGAATCAACTTGCCTTTGGCATAGACATCAATTTGCAATTGCTACTTACAGGATATTGAGGAGGGGGCTGTGACCAAAAGTTTGGTCAAAGAGCAGAGTTTCAAAGAATATTTTAAAGGAGGAGGAGATGTTCAAATTCTTCTGTAAAACCTCCTCTAGCCCTGTAATCCTCTGACATCTCTGCACTTCCATTTCTGGCCTCTCTGATTTTTAATCACGCTGCCATTTGTTGTTGTGCCTTCAACTGCTAACCTAAAATTCTGAGATGCTGTCAAACTTCTTCACGTGTCTCCTCCTTTAAGACCCTTCTAAAAACTCACTCCCCCACTGAAATTTGATCACCAGTTCTAAGATTTTTTTACGTGGCTCAGTGTCAAATGTTATCTGGTGACATTTCTGTGCAGCACCATGGGACATTTTACTATGTTGATGAGAGTTTAAAAAAAAGAGGCTTCACATATGAATTACTAAGGACGTTTTGGACCATGTTTATCCTTCACGTAAACAGTAGTCCTATTCCCACCTACTTCAGCACTGTGTTCCTAATGAATCCTTCCATTATGTATAGGTCATAGTTAAGCAGATGTGTTGTGATGAATTGTTGCAAAGGGATACCAACACTGGTCTCTAAATTTACATGTCCAAGGTTTAGGCGTTCATACATTCTTTTTCTGCCTTTACATGGAAGCTGACACGGAAAAACTTCATGGTAAAAAACCTGAAGAGGTTTCGCAAACAGCTGGAGCGTGAGCAGGGCAAGCTGGAGGCAGCCAAATGCGACTTCTTTCCAAAGACATTTGAGCTCCCCATTGAGTACCACCTCTTTGTGGAGGAGTTCAAGAGAAACCCTGGAATTACCTGGATTATGAAACCGGTGAGAAAATACACACCAGGTAGGCACAAGGGAGGGAGGTGGATTATCAAACACTCACACTGCCCACAGTGTACCCCTGTCCCAGCTCTCCCAGGTATACGCCACACACTGCCCACCATGTACCCCACTCCCAACTCCCCCAGGGTACTCCACACACTGTCCACCGTGTACCCCACTCCCGGCTCCCCCAGGGTAATGCCACACACTGCCCACAGTGTACCCCACTCCCGGCTCCCCCAGGATACTCCACACACTGCCCATCGTGTACCCCACACTCAGCTCCCCCAGGGTACTCCACACACTGCTCACAGTGTACCCCACTCTCAGCTCCCCCAGGGTAATGCCACACACTGCCCACCGTGTACCCCACTCTCAGCTCGCCCAGGGTACTCCACACACCGCCCACAGTGTACCCCACTCTCAGCTCCCCCAGGGTAATGCCACACACTGCTCACCCTGTACCCCACTCCCAGCTCCCCCAGGGTAATGACTAGACACTGCCCACAACGTACCCCACTCCCGGCTCCCCCAGGGTACTCCACACACTGCCCACCATGTAACCCACTCCCAACTCCCCCAGGGTATTCCACACACTGCCCACAGTGTACCCCACTCCCAACTCCCCCAGGGTACTCCACACACTGCCCACCGTGTACCACACTCCCAGCTCCCCCAGGGTACTCCACACACTGCCCACCGTGTACCCCACTCCCGGCTCCCCCAGGGTACTCCACACACTGCCCACAGTGTGCCCCACTCCCGGCTCCCCCAGGGTACTCCACACACTGCCCACCGTGTACCCCACTCCCAACTCCCCCCGGGTATTCCACACACTGCCCACAGTGTACCCCACTCCCAGCTCCCCCAGCGTACTCCACACACTGCCCACCGTGTACCACACTCCCAGCTCCCCCAAGGTACTCCACACACTGCCCACCGTGTACCCCACTCTCGGCTCCCCCAGGGTACTCCACACACTGCCCACAGTGTACCCCACTCTCAGCTCCCCCAGGGTACTCCACACACTGCCCACCGTGTACCCCACTCTCGGCTCCCCCAGGGTACTCCACACACTGCCCACAGTGTACCCCACTCTCAGCTCCCCCAGGGTACTCCACACACTGCCCACCGTGTACCCCACTCCCGGCTCCCCCAGGGCACTGCACACATTGCCCACTGTGCACCCCAGTCCTGGTTTCCCCATAGTATTCCACACACTGCCCACAGTGTGCTCCTCTCCCAGCTCCCCCGGGGTAATGCCACACACTGCCCACAGTGTACCCCTCTCCCAGCTCCCCAGGGCACTCCACACACTGCCCACCATGCTCCCCACTCCCGGCTGCCCCAAGGTAACGGCACACATTGCCTACAGTGTGCCCCTCTCCCAACTCCCCCAGGTTACTCCACACATGCCCACTGTGCGCCCCAGTCCTGGCTCCCCCAGGGTGACACCATACACTGCCCACAGTGTACCCCAGTCCTTACTACCGCCCACATCCCCAGGTACCCCACACACTGTCCAAAATGTACCCCAGACCTTGCTCCCCCTGGGTACCCCACACACTACCCATAAGGTACACTGGTTCCTGTTCTGCCCCAGCTCCTGGCAGCTCCCCACCCCCAACCCAGTACCCCAGACACTGCCCATAATGTACACAGACCCTGTGCTTCCCTCCACCCACTCCACCCCCCACCCCAGTACCCCGCACACTGTCCATAATGTATCCAGACCATGTGCTTCCCCCCCACTCCATCCCCCCACCCCAATACCCAACACATTATCCATAATGTTCCCAGACCCTGCTCTCTACTCCATTCCCTCAACCCTCACCCCAGTACTCAACACACTGCCCATAATATGCCCAGACCCTGCTGCCCCTGGGTACCCTACGTTTTGTCCATAATGTACCCTAGCCCTGATCCCCAATGCCCCCTCCCACCCCACCCCGGTACCCAACACACTGTCCACAATGTACCCCACATACTGTCCACAATGTACCCCAGCCTCTGTTCCTTTCTCCCCCCCGGGGTACCCCACACACTGCCCATAATGTACCCCAGTCCCTGCTCCCCCAGGGTACCCCACGGAATGGGGATTGTATGTTCAGTCAGTATGAATGGACATACTCCACCAATCACCACCAAATTCTGTCTATAGCTATCAATAGCATAACCCTGATGGCTGTAGATAACTTTACCTATTTTGGAAGCACGATCTCTAGAAATGTCTGCCTTGACAGAGGTAGCAAACAGAATTACCAGAGCAAGCTCTACATTTGCCTGTTTACCCAAGAGACTATGGAAGAAATGAGGTATCAAACTTACAGCAAAACCTGCTATGATAATACCTCCCCTCCTAAATGCCTGTGAGATACAATCTACCTACTTCAGATTATTAAGCAGTTGGAGAGGTTCTACATGAGATGCAGTCGGAACATCATGGGCATCAAATGGGAGGGCAAAGTATCCAACACTGAGGTACTTCACAGAGCAGACATGTCTGGAATTGAAGCACTCATCATCAGAGCCCAGCTCAGATGGAGCGGACGTATAGTACGTACGGCTGATGATAAAATCCCTAAGGCGGTCATGTATTCGCAATTAATCTTGGACATTGCCTGCAAGGTAGGCCGAGATTAATGTTTAAGGACTCTTTGAAGATGGAGCTCTGGAAATGTGGCATGTCCATCATGGACTGGGAGAAAAATGAGCAATAAAGAACTACCTTGGGAGCCATCTCCAGTAGTGGCATTGTTCCCTTTGAACAGCAAAGAATACAGGGCAGCTATGGGCAAAAGACAAGCTAGAAAGACCAGGCAATCCCAAAACAATCAGAAAATTCATTCTTGCCCCCACTCTGTGAAAAGCCTTGCAAGTCTGCAATCGACTCCATTGCCACGTTAGAATTAATGCACAACAAGTGAATCTACGCAAGCAAGAAATGGTCATCTTTGATAACAAAGAGAAACCAATGACAATAATGTATAGACGGAAGATAAGAGCAAAAAACTGGATGCTGGAAATCCAAAACAAAAACAAAAATACCTGGAAAAACTCAGCAGGTCTGGCAGCATCTGTGCAGAAGAGCACAGTTAACATTTCGGTCTGCATCACTCTTAAACAGAACTAAGGAAAAATAGAAAAGGGGTGAAATATAAGCTGGTTTAAGGGGGGGGGGGACCCGCGTGGGACAAGACGAGCTGGATAGAGGGCCAGTGATAGGTGGAGATAACCAAAAGATGTCACAGACAAAAGGACAAAGAGGTGTTGAAGATGGTGATATTATCTAATGGAATGTGCTAATTAAGGGTAGAAAGCAGGACGAACAAGGTACAGATAGCCCTAGTAGGGGTGGGGTGGGGTGAAGGAATCGAAAAAGGCTAAAAGGTAGAGATAAAACAATGGATGGAAATACATTTAAAAATAATGGAAATAGGTGGGAAAAGAAAAATCTATATAAATTATTGGAAAAAACAAAAAGGAGGAAAATTGGAAAGGGGGTGGGGATGGAGGAGAGAGTTCATGATCTAAGATTGTTGAACTCAATATTCAGTCTGGAAGGCTGTAAAGTGCCTAGTTGGAAGATGAGGTGCTGTTCCTCCAGTTTGCTTTGAGCTTCACTGGAACAGTGCAGCAGGCCAAGGACGGACATGTGGGCATGAGAGCAGGGTGGAGTGTTGAAATGGCAAGCGACAGGGAGGTCTGTGTAATGCTTGCGGACAGACCAAAGGTGTTCTACAAAGCGGTCACCCAGTCTGCGTTTGGTCTCTCCAATGTAGAGGAAACCGCATTGGGAGCAACGAACGCCTTAACCGAGGTTTTCCACCCACGGTGGTTGAAAGGGCCCTCAAACGTGTCTGGCCCATCTCCCATGCATCCGCCTCACACCTTCTTCTCCCTCCCAGAAACATGATAGGGTCTCCCTTGTCCTCACTTATCATCCTACCAGCCTCCGCATTCAAAGGATCATCCTCCGCCATTTCCGCCAACTCCAGCATGATGCCACCACCAAACACATCTTCCCTTCAAGGACCCCCCCCCCCCGCGGCGGCATTCCGTAGGGATCGTTCCCTCCGTGACACCCTGCTCCACTCCTCCATCACCCCCTACACCTCAATCCCCTCCCATGGCACCTTCCCATGCAACCGCAGAAGATGCAACACCTGCCCCTTCACTTCCCCTCTCTTCACTGTCCAAGGGCCCAAACACTCATTTCAAGTGAAGCAGCATTTCATGTGCACTTCCCTCAACTTCTTCTGCTGCATTCGTTGCCTCCAATGCGGTTTCCTCTACATTGGAGAGACCAAATGCAGACTGGGTGACCACTTTGTGGAACACCATTGGTCTGTCCGTAAGCATTACACAGACCACCCTGTCGCTTGTCATTTCAACACTCCACCCTGCTCTCATGCCCACATGTCCATCCTTGGCTTGCTGCATTGTTCCAGTAAAGCTCAACGCAAACTGGAGGAACAGCACCTCATCTTCCGACTAGGCACTTTACAGCCTTCCGGACTGAATATTGAGTTCAACAATTTTAAATCATGAACTTCCTCCTCCATCCCCACCCCGTTTCCGATTTTCCCCCTCCTTTTTGTTTTTTCCAATAATTTATATAGATTTTTCTTTTCCCACCTATTTCCATTATTTTTAAATGTATTTCCATCCATTGTTTTATCTCTACCTTTTAGCCTTTTTTGATTCCTTCACTCCACCCCACTCCCACTAGGGCTATCTGTACCTTGCTCGTGCTGCTTTCTACCCTTAATTAGCGCATTCCTTTAGATAATATCAGCACCTTCAACACCTCTTTGTCCTTTTGTCTGTGACATCTTTTGGTTATCTCCATCTATCACTGGCCCTCTATCCAGCTCTTCTTGTCCCACCCCCCCCCCCACCCCTTAAACCAGCTTATATTTCACCCCTTCTCTATTTTTTCTTAGTTCTGTTGAAGAGTCATGCGGACTTGAAACATTAACTGTGCTCCTCTCCACTGATGCTGCCAGATCTGCTGAGTTTTTCCAGGTATTTTTGTTTTTGTTATGAATAGACAGTACATTTTTTGCTGGTAGGGTAAGAGAAGCTGAGAAATTGGTGAACAGTGTGAGTATCAGTACAGTCCAAAGTCACCTCAGTGAGTGACCAGTTGCACTATGATCCTGTTGAATTCGAGCAACTATACAGCAGCCAATGAAGTTTCAGACAGAATGATGTATTCCACTCAACCTGTACCCAGCCAGGGAAAGGTAGGGATTTCACATCTCACTCTTGAACACAGCTTAGTAGCTGACAAAGCATTTCTGTTCTTTTTAGGTTGCAAGGTCACAGGGCAAAGGCATCTTTCTTTTCCGAAAACTCAAAGATATCATGGAGTGGAGAAAGGTAATATTCTGCTTGTAATAATATAGATATTGCTTCCATATAGAGCAAGGCTATGAAATTCATCCCTCGAATGCTCTTTTTCTCTGTGCTGTGGGTAAAATTCAACCAAATGGCAGTCAGCAGCACCTAGAGGATCTAATCTATCAAGAGGATCTAGCATCTAGTCTATATTCAGGCAGGAGTAAGGGTTAAATAAAAGCAAGGGTCCATATTCCATTTAGTTAAGATAGTTTGGGGAGCTCAGTCCAATGAATTGCATATGCTATGTGGGAAATCTTAGACACTCCTGGTGGTCTGGATGACCACGTGTGCAGGAGGTGCCTCCGACTGCAGCAGCTCAAGCTCTGGGTTCTGGAGCTTGAGTGGCAGCTGGGGGCACTGTAGTACATTCACGAGGTTGAGAGATTCGTGGATAGCATGTTTCAGGGCGTGGTCACCCCGCAGCTTAAGGAAGTGCAAGCAGAGAAGGAATGGGAGACCGCCAGACAGAAGAAAGGGACCAGGCAGCTTGTGAGGGAACCCCCGAGTGCATCTCGTCAGCAAACTGTTTTTCGGCCTTGGAAAACGGTAAAAGTGACGGTTCCTCTGTGGAGGCCAACCAGAGCCAAGGCCATGGCGCTGTGGGTGGTCCAGCTGTTCAAGTAGGGGGCGGGGGAGGAAGTGTGGAATGGAAATAGTAGTAGAGGATTCATTAGTGAGAGGAGTAGACAGGTGCTTCTGCGGCCGTACATGTGACACCAGGGTAGCAGGTTGCCTCCTGGTGCCAGGGGCAAGGATGTCACAGAACGGCTGCAGGACATTCTGAAAGGGGAGGATGAACAGCCAGAGATCATGGTCCATGTTGGGACCAATGACATAGGAAGATAGAGAAATGAGCTCCTGTAAGCAGAGTTTAGTGAGTTAGGTAGGATATTGAAAAGCAGGACTTAAAAGGTCGTAATCTCCAGATTACTCCCAGTGCCCTACAGTAGTGAGTATAGGAACAGAAGGATAGAGCAGATGAATGCGTGGCTGGAGAGATGCTGCAGGAGGGAGGGCTTTAGATTTCTGGGGCATTGGGACCATTTCTGGAGGAGGGGGGACCTGTATAAGTTGAATGGGTTACACCTGAACAGGAATGGGACCAACATCCTTGCGGGGAGGTTTGCTAATACTGTTGGGGCAGATTTAAACTAAATTGTCAGGGGGATGGGATCCTGAAAAGTAGTTCAGAAGGGAGAGAAGCTGAGATGGAATTAGAAGTTAAGACCCTAATAAGTGAGTCTAGAAGGCTCTAGAAGTTAATCTAGTCTAGATAAGAAAGAAGTGAGTTTAGCAAGGTTAAATAGAATATATTTTAATACAAGGAGCCTGAGGAATAAGACAGATGAGCTGAGGGCACAGAAAGACACTTGGGAATGTGATATCATAATTATGACCAGGACTTGGCTAAAAGAAGGGCAGGATTGGCAGCTCAACATTCCTGATTATGGGCAATAAAAGAGGGGGGGGAGATTGCAATATTGATCAAGGAATCAATTATAGCAGTCAGGAGGGATGATATTTTGGAAGGATCATCAAATGAGGCCATATGAGTAGGTGAAAAAACACAAAAGAGGTAAACACACTGTTGGGTGTATACTAAAGACCCCCAGTCAGGGAGAGATAGAGAATCAAATATGTAATCAAATTTCAGATAAGTGTAAGAATAATAATGCAGTAATAGTAGGGGATTTTAAATATTAACTAGGATAGTTTTAATGTGCAAGGTAGTGAGGGAACAAAATTCTTAAGTTGCATCCAGGAGAATTTTTTTAGCTAGTACGTAGAAAGCCGATCAAGGGAGGGGGGAAGATCTGGACCTAATATTCGGAAATGAGCCTGGGCAGGTGGAAGGCTTATCAGTAGGGGAGTTTTTTTTTGGAGAAAGTGACCATAACTCAGTTATATTTAGGATAGTTATGGAAAAGGATAAGGTTGGGCTGGGAATATAAGTTCTAAACTGGGGAAAGGCTAATTTTACTAAGATGACATACGATTTGGCCCAAGTGGACTGGGAGCAGCTACTTGCAGATAAAACTGTGTCAGAGCAGTGGGAGGCATTCAAGGAGGAAATAGTGAGAGGACAGGGCAAATATGTTCCAGTAAAGGCAAAGGTGGGGACCAAGTCTGGAGAACCCTGGATGTCAAGGGATATAATGGTTAGGATTAAGAAAAAAAAGAAGCTTATGGTAGATACCGAGGGCTCAATATGGCAGAGTCCCTAGAGGAGTATAAAACATGCAGAGGGAAACTTAAAAAGGAAATTCGGAAAGCAAAGAGAGTGCATGAGAAAGCATTGGTGGGTGGAATAAAGGAAAACCCAAAGTTTTTTAAAATATATATGAAGAGCAAGGGAATAACTAGGGAAAGAGTAGGGCCAATTAGGGACCATTGAGATAATGTGTGTGTGGACCCGGATGACGTGGGTACTGTCCTCAATGAATACTTTGTGTCAGTCTTCACAATGGAAAAAGCCGAAGCAGGTATGGACTTCAGGGTGGAGGACTGTGAAATATTAGAGGAAATTAACATAGAGGAGGTTTCGCAGCCTTAGAAGTGGATAAATCTACAGATCCAGGTGAGATGTATCCCAGGCTACTGAGGGAGACAAGGAAAGAGATATCAGGAGGCCTGGCAGTAATTTTCAAGCCCTCTCTGGCCACGGGTCAGGTCCCAGAGGACTGCTAACATTGGCCCGTTATTTAAAAAGGGAGGAAGGGATAGACCAGGAAATTACAGGCCAGTTAGTCTAACCTCAGTGGTGGGGAAGCTACTCGAAAGAGTTCTGAGGGACAGAGTATATCTGCACTTGGTGAGACACGGATTAATCAGGGATAGTCAGCATGGATTTGTTAAGGGAAGGTCGTGTTTGACAAATTTGATTGAATTTTTTGAGGAGATAAACAGGAGTGTTGATGAGGGTAATGCATTTGATGTGGTCTACATGGACTTTAGCAAGGCTTTTGATAAGGTCACTCATGGCAGACTGGTCAAGAAAGTAAGAGCCCGTGGGATCCAAAGCAAAGTGGCACATTAGATCCAAAATTGGCTGAGAGGCAGGAAGCAGAGGGTGATGGTAGAGGGATGTTTCTGTGACTGGAAGTCTGTTTCCAGTGGGGCTCCGCAGGACTTGGTGCTGGGGCCCTTGTTGTTTGTGGTGTACGTAAATGATTTGGACTTAAATGTAGGGGTATGATCAAGAAGGTCTATGGATGACACAGAAATTGGTAGGATGGTAAATAGTGAGGAGGATAGCCATAAACTGCAGGGGAATATCAATGGACTGGTCAGGTGGGCAAATGAAACAAAAACAAAAAATTGCTGGAAAAGCTCAACAGGTCTGACAGCATCTGTGGAGAGAAAGACAGAGTTAACATTTAGAGTCCGTATGACTCTTCTGCAGAGCTAAGAGAAGTAAAAATGTGGTGAAATTTATACCGTTTAAGGGGGGTGGAGCAGGTGAAGCTGGATAGAAGGCCAGTGATAGGTGGAGGCAAAGGAGAGATAGTCAAGGGTGTCATAAACAAAAGGTCAAAGGGATGTTGATGGCGGTGCTACTGGCTAAAGGAGGTACTAATGGTCATATGAAGGAAAGAAAGCAGCAAGTGATAATAGCTGCATGTACATAGCCCCAATAACACCCCTTTGACCTTTTGTTTATGACATCTTTGGCAATCTCTCCTTTGCCTCCACCTATCACTGGCCTTCTATCCAGCTTCACCTGCTCCAACCCCCTTAAACTGTGTATATTTCATCACATTTTACTTCTTTTAGCTCTGAAGAAGAGTCATACAGACTCAAAACGTTAACTCTGTCTTTCTCTCCACAGATGCTGTCAGACCTGCTGAGTTTTTCCAGCAATTTTTGTTTTTGTTTCACATTTCCAGCATCCGCAGTATTTTGCCTTTATCTCAGTGGCAAATGGAATTCAACTGGAAATGTGAGGTAATGCACTTGGGGAGGGCTAACAAGACAAGGGATTACACTGTGAATGGTAGGACCCTGAAAAGTACTGAAGATCAGGGGAACCTTAGTGTGCATTTCCACAGATCCCTGAGGGTAACAGGGCTGGTAGATAAAATGGTTAAGAAGGCATAGGGGTTCCTTGTCTTTATTAGCCGAGGCATAGAATACAAGAGCAGGAAAGTTATGCTGGAACTTGTATAAAATGCTGGTTAGGCCACAACTGGAGTACTGTGTGCAGTTCTGGTCACCACATTATAGGAAGGATGTGATTGCACTGGAGAGGGTGCAGAGGAGATTTACCAGAATGCTGCCTGGGCTGGAGGGTCTGAGCTATGAGGAAAGATTGGATAGGCTGGAGTTGTTTTTCTTGGTGCAGCGAAGGTTGAGAGATTATGAGGGGCATAGATAGGGTGGATAGGAAGGCACTTTTTCCATTAGTAGAGGGGTCAATAACCAAGGGGCATAGATTTAAGGTAAGAGGTAGTAGGCTAAGAGGGAAGTTGAGGAGAAATCTTTTCGCCCAGAGGGTGGTGGGAGTCTGGAACTCACTGCCTGAAAGGGTGGTTGAGTCAGAAACTCTTGTAACTTTTAATAAGTATTTAGATATTCACTTGCATTACCATAGCCTTCAGGGCTATAGGACAAGCGCTGGAAAATGGGATTGGTGTAGTCAGATCTTTGTTGACTGGTGCGGACATGATGGGCTGAATGTCGTCCTCCTGCACTGTAAATGCCTATGCCTGAGTGTATCTCCTTCGTGCCCCTTTTCTCTGTGCTGTGGGTGAAATCTGTTCTAATGCCCCTTTTCTCTGTGCTGTGGGTGAAATCTGTCCTAATGCCCTTTTCTGTGTGCTGTGGGTGAAATCCGTCCTCCTAATTCCCTTTTCTGTGTGCTGTGGGTGAAATTTATCCTCTTAATGCCCTTTTCCCCCATGCTGTGGGTGAAATTTTTCCCCTAATGCCCTTTTTCTTTGTACTGTGGGTGCCATTTTACCCCCAAAATGATGACACATTTCTGGCACTAGTCATACCAAAGGGTATGGTGTGGGTATTTGTGCAAGCTCTGTAACACTGATTTGACACCAACGTCGTAATTGGAGCACACTGCTCCAGCTAACATCCTGTCTTAAACACACACAGCTCAATATGTGTTCAGCAGCAGGAAAGACACCCCAGGCTGTGCTATTTAAAAAGGTTATCAAGGTGCTTTCATATTTTTCATGATTTCTACTGGCACTTGTTCTGGTGGTTTCCAGAGTTGTTTAAAGTTACTGAAGTCTATATGGAGTGGTATGGCAGGTGCTGTAAGACTTGGTCTTGACTTAAAGGATTAATCAAAAACCACTTGCTCCCAGATGGGTGCAGCAGTTTGTATTCCTCTTGGACTACAGCATGATGGGGTTAATGGGCAGAGGTAACACAAGTACAACAAACTGCTGGGACAAAGGGAGGCAGTAGGGTTCTCTGCACAAGGCCATATTCACCCAGCCTGTTGAGGGATCACTGAACCTCGGTGAGGAACAATGTGTTAGATGTCAGATGACTTTTTTACTGAAACACAAATTATATATTAAGTAATGCAAGAGTCTGTATTTTATGTCCTGCTGAGTAAAAGGCAAAAAGCTTCAGCAGCCTGTCTCCTTTTTCCAACAATAATCACGTTCTGTGTGATCGAACATTTTGTTGAATAGGTCTCTATCTTCTAGGATGGGAATCGTGCAGATGACACAAAGGATGAAGTTGCTGTGGAGAGTTACGTTGTACAGCGCTACATTGAGAACCCCTACCTAATTGGAGGTATTGTATCTTATCCCTCTAACAGAAAGAAATGCATGCATTTATATAGACCCTTTAACATCATCCCTCACAGGAGTATTATCAGACAAGGAGAGACAGACAGACACGCCTCCAGTCCAACACTAAACCTACACAGGCAGACACGTCTCCAGTCTGGCACTAATCCAGACAGACAGACACGCGTCCCCAGTCCAGCATTAACTGACACAGACAGACACATCTCCAGTCTGGCACTAACTCAGATGGAAAGGCACGTCTCCAGTCTGGCACTAACCAACACAGACAGACACATCTCCAGTCTGGCACTAACCCACACAGAGACGACTCCAGTCTGGCACTAACCCAGATAGACATGTCTCCAGTCTGACACTTATCCACACAGGCAGACAAGCAGGTCTCTAGCTTGGTACTAACGCACACCAACAGACAGACACATCTCCAGTCTGGCACTAACCCAGACAGACAGACACATCTCTAGTCTAACATTAACTGACAAGGACAGACAGGTCTTCAGTCTGGCACTAACCCAGACAGACAGACACCTATCCAGTCTGGCACTAACCCTGACATACAGACATGTCTCCAGTCTGACACTAACTGACACAGACAGGCACATCTCCAGTCTGCCACTAACTCAGACAGACACGTCTACAGTTTCCCACTAACTGACACAAACAGACATGCCTCCAGTCTGGCATTAACCAAGAGAGACAGACAGACACACCTCCAGTTTGGCACTAACCAAGACAGATAGACAGACATGCCTCCAGTCTGGCACTAACCCACACAGAGACGTCTCCAGTCTGGCACTAAGCCACACAGAGACGTCTCTGGTCTGGCACTAACCCAGAAAGACACATCTCCAGTCTAACCTTAACTGACAGGGACAGACATGTCTTCAGTCTGGCGCTAACTGACACAGACAGACATACGTTTCCAGTCTGGCACTAATTGACACAGACAGACACACGTTTCCAGTCTGGCACTAATTGACACAGACAGACACGCCTGCAGTCTGGCACTAACTGACACAGACATACACGCCCCCAGTCTGGCACTAACTGACACAGACATACACGCCTCCAGTCTGGCACTAACTGACACAGACAGACACGCCTCCAGTCTGGCACTAACTGACACAGACAGACACGTCTCCAGTCTGGCACTAACCCACACACTGACGTCTCCGGTCTGGCACTAAGCAGCACAGAGACGGCTCTGGTCTGGCACTAACCCAGACAGACACATCTCCAGTCTAACCTTAACTGACAGGGACAGACATGTCTTCAGTCTGGTGCTAACTGACACAGACAGACACACGTTTCCAGTCTCGCACTAATTGACACAGACAGACACGCCTCCAGTCTGGCACTAACTGACACAGACAGACACGCCCCCCAGTCTGGCACTAACTGACACATACAGACACGCCTCCAGTCTGGCACTAACTGACACTGACATACACGCCTCCAGTCTGGCACTAACTGACACAGACAGACACGCCTCCAGTCTGGCACTAACTGATACAGACAGACACGTCTCCAGTCTGGCACTAACTGACACAGACAGACACGTCTCCAGTCTGGCACTAACTGGCACAGACAGACACGATCCATTCTGGCACTAATTGACACAGACAGACATGCCTCCAGTCTGGCACTAACTGACACAGACAGACACGTCTCCAGTCTGGCACTAACTGGCACAGACAGACACGATCCAGTCTGGCACTAACTGAGACAGATGGATATGCCTCCAGTCTGGCACTAACTGACACAGACAGACACGTCTCTCGTCTAGCACTAACTGGCACTGACTTTACTCTCAACTGCTCTTCTAATATTATTGTAAAACTTCTTTGTGTTGCTCTCCGCAATTCTCTTTTCATATTCCATTTTGCAGTAATCATTGACTTCTTTGTGTTATTCGGTTAGTCTTTATATCTCTTCTAATCTCCATACTATTCTGTGTAAACTTGGAAATTGTTTCTTTAATGTTCACTCTCATCTCTTTTGTCGAACATGACTGCTTTATTTGCTGAGCAGATCTCTTGCCCTTTAGCGATATATTGTTGTATTAAGTTAAATGTTTTGAACCTTTTCCACTGTTCATCTGTGGTTTGAACTAACAAGGATTCAGACCAACAGTCCCTGTCTCATACTGTTAGTTAGCCTTACCAAAATCTAAAACCCTATCTATTGTTTTAAGTTGCTGCTTTTCAAACCTAACATTGAATTCAACCACATTCTGATCTTTTGGTTAATAATTGAACAATAAGGGAATATATCTGCAAATGTGGATTTTTCTCTTACAATAGATCACGGCTCAATTAATAAATTAAAAACTGAGACCAATTGGTTTTGTTAAACAAATGGAACCAAGGTGGGTAGATGGAGTTAAGATAGAATCAGAAAGTTAAAGCACAGAAGAATGCCATTCAGCCCACCATGTTTGTGCTGCCACTTTGTCTATAATTCTGTAATACCCCATCTTTAAGTACCTATCCAATTTCCTTTTAAAATTATTTATGGAATAAGCTTTCACCACCTTTTCCAGAAGAGCATTTCAAACCTCAGCAACCTCTGAAAAATGTCCCAATCTCCCCTCGGGATAGTTTGTAAATGATTTTAAGCCTATGACCTCTAGTTATTGACCCATACGCTAGAGGGAAGACTTTTTCCCCTATTCACTGTAGCAGCATTTCTCATCATCATGAATACCTCCATTAGGCCATTTTTTAACCTTCTCTGTTCCAAGGAGAACTGTCCTACCTTTTCCACTCTCTCATTATAACTAATGTGCCTCAACCCTGGAAAAGTCCTGGTAAAATTCCTCTTTGCCCTCTTAGGATCCCAGCAAACTAAAAGAACTAATTGTATCAGATGACCCCCAACAAGAAAACCACATGGACAAGATTTCACTTTTATAACTTTGCTTTAACAACTAAGCTAAAATCAATATAAATTAAACATAAATTAACAGACAAATTGTGGTTATATAAACTATAAATTAAATAGCAGATATAACAAAGATAGATCTCACAGATTTACTGGGCAGTCAGTCCACTCAGAAAATATGGCACCAGTTTTAGCCTCAAAATCTTTCAAAACTCTAATCCCTCCGGTAGATTTCCAACTCCTTCACTTTGAGACTTTCGCCCCCAATTCTCTCCGACAGCAGCTTTACTCCACCCAAGTTCCATGGGTACAATTTTCACCAAAACACACATTTTTCCAGATCCCTGTCAGCTCAGCCCCAAGATCCAGCCTCCTTGGTCTTTTTTTTCCAGCTACACTACAACCTCCTCCTCCACCTCCCTGAGCTTGGTCAAGTGGACCCCATTTCCACCACAATCACGGGTCACATGGGTCCAGTTTCATGCACTTTTGGAGGCAGGGCCAAGGTCCCAGCAACGCCTACTCTCTACTGCACCTTGACACGTTGGTCTTCACAGTGGCAGGCTGCCATCTGGCCCAAGTCCACACAACAGCACTGAAGCTGACCCAGAGATTTGGGTGGTGTGCCCAGTCTTCCCCTGTTCCATCATCACAGACTCCCTCATGTCCATTTCTCAGACAATGCGTTTTTCCTAAAATATGCTGCCCAGGATTGCACACAATACTCTGAGGCCTAGCTGGGTGATTTATGTAGTTCTGGCATCATCTCTTTGCTTTTATACCTACTCTTTTATGCATAAAAAAGTAATTCATGCTGTTTTTATCCACCTTATTCATTCTTGGGATGTGGGCATCGCTGGTAAGGCCAGCATTTATTTCCCATCCCTAATTGCCCTTGAGGCGGTGGTGGTGAGCTGCCTTCCTGAACCGCTGCAGTCCATGTGGCACAGGAACACCCGCAGTGCTGATAGGAAGAGTGCTCTAGGTTTTTGACCCAATGACAGCAAAGGAACAGAAATAGTTCCAAGTCAGGATGGTGTGTGACTTGGAGGGGAACTTGCAGGCAGTGGTGATGTGTCCGTTGCCTCATCCCTCTAGGTGGTAGAGGTCATGGGTTTGGAAGGTACTGACAAAGGAACCTTGGTAAGTTCCTGCAGTGCATTTTGTAGCTAGCCTGCCTTGCTGCCGCTGTGTGTTGGTGGTGGAGGGAGAGAATGTTTGTGGATACGGTGCCAATCAAGCAGGCTGCTTTGCCCTGGATGGTGTCAAGTTCATCCAGGCAAGTGAGGTTATTCCATCACACTCTTGACTTGTGCCTTGTAGATGGTGGGCTGGCTTTGGAGAGTAAGAAAGTGAGTTACTGGTCACAATACCCAGCCTCTGACCTGCTCTTGTGGCCACCGTAATTGTATTGCTAGTCCAGTTGATGTTTGGGCTTTAAGCAATGATAATGCTGTTGAATGTCAAGGAGAGATGGTTAGATTCTCTTACACAACATCCTGACTTGGATTCTCTCTTGTTAGAGATGATCATTAGTGCCACACAATTGTCAGGCAATGTTACTTGCCACTTAATCATCCAAGCCTAAATGTTGTCTAGGTCTTGCTGCATATGGGCACAGACTGCTTCATTATCTGAGGAATTACGAATGGTACTGAAGACCAAAATCATCAGTCAACATCCCCCTTCGACCTTGTGATGGAAAGAAGGTCATTGATGAAGCAGCTGAAGATTTTGGGGCCTAGGACCCTACCCTGAGGCACTCCTGCAGTGATGTCTCGGAATTGAAGTGATTGACCTCCAACAACCACAACCATTTTCCTTTGTGTAAGGTGTGAACTGAACCAATGGAGAGTTTTCCTCCTGATTTCCCTTGTCTCCAGTTTTGCTAGGGCCCTTGATGCTACACTCGGTCAAATGAAACCTTGATGTCAAGGAAGTCACCTTCACCTCACCACTTGAATCCCTTTTTGGACCAAGGCTGTAATGAGGTCAGGTGCCAAGTGGCCCTGATGGAATCCAAACTGAGCGTCAGTGAGTAGGTTATTGTTGAGAAAATGCTGCTTGATAGCAAATCCAATGACACCTTCCATCATTTTGGTAATGATGGAGGGAAGCTTGATGGAACAGTAATTGGCCAAATTGGATTTGTCTTGCTGTTTTTTGGAGAGGACATAACCTGGGCAAAACTCTGAGGAAACTGACTTCTGAAGAACTGAGATACTAAAGTAATTTTAGTTAGCTTGTTACTAATTCACTAAAGTCCCTGGAAATTCTCTCTATCATCCCAAGTCCAATGGAAACTGACACCTTTTGAATTTCAGCAGCAAAAAACGAACAGATTAAGACTTGCCTATTCCCAATCCACTCACTCCACAGCAATGTTATCACTGTGGAATTTTTTTCTCAGGTTTCCGTGTTTAGCTTTCATTCTAACTCTGACCAAGTCTGTTCTCGCTGATCTCTGCTGCTCATTCTCCCACTTATCTAATGTTCTCTGATACTGTTTGCTCCCAGGCCCATATTCTCCATTCTCTCCCACTGATACAGATCAACCAAGATCTTATTAAATGCTGAAACAGGCTTGAGGGGCTGAATGACGTACTCCTATTCACATGTTTCTGACACGGCACTGTCTCTCTCAGACAGGTCTCCAGTCGTTTACTAACACACTCTCATATATATGTGCGTGCACACACACACATACATATACATACACACATATACACACATACATATCTCCAGTCTTTCACTAACACACATGCAGACTGATAGGTGTACAGTGCCTTTGCCAGCCTTTCCTTGGTTAGTTGATGTCAATTGGAAAGAGCCTTGATACTCTGGCTGAGGCTCCACCTCTTGGCCCCTGTATGCTGTGCCTATTCCAGTACACAATTTGTCATCCTTTCAAACCTCCAGCTCCTCTTGTGTCCTGTAAGCCTTTTCATTTACGTACAATTGTTTGTACAAAGTTTGCTAATGAGACCTTTGGTTATTTGCAGGGAGGAAGTTTGATCTGCGAGTCTATGTATTGGTGACGTCTGTAAGTAGACTTTCTTTCTGAAGGCCCTCTCATGTTGGGTATCTCTTAAACAGAGAGAACAGTCACCAGTTTTAAAGCATGGGCTTAGTTACAAAGTGGTGTCACATATTTGACATTATGAGGAGCCTTTCCTGATGTCTGGTAATACCATTTCATGTTTATTTTCATAATGGATTTGCAGAAGGCTTGTGCAAAAAGTGAACTTTTAAACAGGATGTCAGGACACAAGCTTGATGCCCAGATGACATGGGAAGATTAGTGGCAGATTCTGAACCCACAGTCTTCGGTGGGTCTGTGTAAAAATGCACTCAGTCTGGATGTGTTTGTTTCGAACAAGTGAAGTTACAATTAGAACCTGCACATAAAACTGTTTTTACAGCCAATAATTATTCCACTTGCAGTGAATAATCATTGAATTCCCAACCAATCTCCTCAAAATTGTACAGGTTACCACAAAAAATTGATTATTTTACAAAAATATGTAGCGTGTACACCGCATAATCACAACGAGAGTGTCCTGAGTGGGTCTATTGCCCCTTGTGAAGTGGGTTTCTGATTCGTTTGTTGAGTCTTGCACTGAATGGATAAATTTGGGTTGTTTGCATCATCTCTGGTAGAGTTTTGAGGAGCCATTAATTTATTCATTCAATGGATGTGACAATCACTGAAAAGGTCAGCATTTATTGCCCATCCCTAATTACTCTTGAGAGGTGGTTGTGAGTCACCGCCTTGAACCATTGCAACCCCTGTGGTGTAGGTACATACAATGCTGTTAGGGAGGGAGTTTCAGAATTTTGATCCAGGGACAGTGAAGAAACAACAATACAAGTCAGGGTGGTGTGTGACTTGGAGGGGAACTTGCAGGCTGTGGTGTTCCCATGCATCTGCTGCCCTTGTTCTTCTAGGCGGTAGAGGTTGCAGGTTTGGAAGGTTCTGTTTAAGAAGCCTTTGATGACTTACTGCAATACATGCTGTATATAGTACACACTGCTGCCACGGTGTGTCAGTGTTGGAGGGATGTTTAAAGTGGTAGACAGAATGCCAGACTGGTTTGACCTGGATGATGTAAAGCTTCTGGAGTGTTTTTGGAGCTGCACTCATCCAGGAGTATTCCATCATACTCCTAACTTGTGCCTTGTAGATGGTGGACAGACTTTGGGGAGTCAGGAGGTAAGTTACTCACCGCAGGTTTCCCAGCCTCTGACCTACTCTTGTAGCTGCAATATTTAAATGGCTAATCCAGTTCAGTTTCTGGTCAATGGTAACCCCCGGATGTTGATGGTGGTAATATTAAATGTCAAATGTCAAGGGAAGATGGCTAGGTTCTCTCTTGTTGGCATGGCCATCTCCTGCACTTATGTGGCATTGAAACTTATGTGACCATGAAACCATTGTCGATTGTCATAAAAACCCTTATGGATAGTCCACTCAGTTTCTGGTCAATGGTTATCCCCAGGATGTTGTTAGTGGGGGTTCAGCGATGGTAGTGCTATTGGATGTGAAGGATATGGTTAGATCCTCTCTTGTTGGAGACGGTCAGTGCCTGGCACTTGTGTGGCGTGAATGTTATTTGCTGTTTGTCAGCCCAAGCCTGGATATTGTCCAGATCTTGCTGCATTTGGACACGGACTGCTTCAGGATCTGAGCATTCACAAATGGTGCTGAACATTGTGCAATCATTAGCGGACTTCCCCATTTCTGACCTTATGATGGAAGGAAGGTCATTGATGAAGCAGCTGAAGATGGATGGGCTGAGGACACTACCCTGAGGAACTCCTGCAGTGATGTCCTGGAGCCGAGATTACTGACCTCCAACAACCACAACCATCTTACTTTGTGCTAGGTATGACTCCAACCAGGGGAGAGTTTTCCCCCTGATTCCCATTGACTCCAGTTTTGCCAGGATGCCTTGATGCCACATTTGGTCAAATGCTGCCTTGATGTCAAGGGCAGTAAGTAGTTGAGTACAATTCTGCTGCTGCTGCTGACGACCCATAGTGCCTCATGGGTGCCCAGCCTTGAGTTGCCAAATCTATTCGAAATCTATTCAAAAGCTATCCCATCAATCTTATAGGCATGGAAACTTCCTGCTGACTACCACCGCCGGTCTGCCACCAATGACCACCCCCCCCCCCCCCCCCCCCCCCCCCGCCCCACCCCCTTCAGCTGATGAATCAGTGCTGCTCCTTGTTGAACACCACCTGGAGGAAGCACTGAAGGTGGCAAGGGTGTAGAATGTACCTTGGGTGGGGGGGACTTCAATGTCCATCACCAAGAGTGGCTCGGCAGCACCACTACTGACCCAGCTGGTCAAGTCCTAAAGGACATTGCTGCTGGACTGGGTCTGCGGCAGGTGGTGAGGGAATCAACAAAAGGGAAAAACAAACTTGACCTCATCCTCACCAACCTACTTCATGTAGGTGTATCTGTCCTTAACAGAATTGGTAGGAGTGAGCATCGCACAGTCCATGTGGAGACAAAGTTCCATCTTTACATTGAGGATACCCTTCATTGTGCTGTGTGGCACTACCACCGTGTTAAATGGTATAGATTTCAAACAGATCTAGCAGCTCAAGACTGGGCATCCATGAGGCGCTGTGGACCATCAGCAACAGCAGATTTGAACTCGAACACAATCTGTAACCTCATGGCTTGGTGTATCCCCCACTCTACCAGTACTATCAAGCCAGGGGATCAACCCTAGGCCAATGAAGAGTGCAGGAGGGCATGCCAGGAGCAGCACCAGGCGTACTTAAAAATGAGGTGTCAACCTGGTGAAGCAATAGCACAGGACTACTTGCATGCAAAACAGCATTAGCAGCAAGTGATAAACAGAGCTAAGCGATCCCACAACCATCGGATCAGATTTAAGCTCTACAGCCCTGCCACATTCAGCCGTGACTGGTGGTGGATAATTAACCAACTTACTGAAGGTGGAGGCTCCACAAATATCCCCATTCCCAATGATGGGGGAACCCAACACATCAGTGCAAAAGATAAGGCTGAAGTACTTGCTACAATCATTGGATGATCCATCTCGGCCTCCTCCGCAGGTCCCCAGCATCACAGATGCCAGTCTTTAGCCAATTTGATTCACTCCACGTGATATCAAGAAACAGCTGAAGGCACTGAATACTGCAAAGGCTGTGGACCCTGACAGTATTCCAGCAATAGTACTTGAGACATGTGGTCCAGAACTAGCTGCACACTTAACCAAGCTGCTCCAGTACAGCTACAACTCTAGCATCTACTGATAAAAAACAGCAGCAAGGCTGAGGATTCGGAGTGTTTTAGAAGCCAGCAAGAGGCCATCAAAAAGTTGATAAAGGGAAAAAGATAGAATATGAGAGTAAACTAGCCAGAAATATAAGTCTGACAGAATGCACAGAGTGGGCATAAATGGGGCAGCATTTTCAAGTTGGCAGGTTGTAACTAGTGGAGTGCCACAAGGGCCAGTGTGGGGGCACCAACTATTTACAACTCATATCAATGACTTAGATGAAGAGACAGAGTCATGTATCTAAGTTTGCTGATGATACAAAGCTAGATGGGAAGTTAATCTGTGGGGAGGACACAGAAATGCTGCAGAGATATAGACAGGTTAAGTGAGTGGGCAACAAGATGGCAGATGGAGTAACGTGGGGAGGAGTGAGGATATTCACTTTGGTCATAAAATAGAAAAGCAGAATATTTTTTAAAAGGTGAGAAACTTCTGAGTGTTAATGTTTGAAGAGATTTAGGTATGTTTGTAAAAGGAACACAGAAAGTTAGCATGTAGGTACAACAAACAATTAGGAAGGCAAATAGCATATTGGTCTTTATTGCAAGGGGATTGGAGTACCAGAAGTCTTGCAACAGTTGTACAGGGTTTTGGTGAGACCACATCTGGGATACTGTGTACAGTTTTGGTCTCCGTATTTAAGGAAGGATACACTTGCATTGGAGGCGATACAGTGAAGGTTCACTAGATTGATCCCTGGGGTGAGGGGGTTGTTCTATGATGAGAGGCTGAATAAATTGGGTCTATTTTCTCTGGAGTTTAGAAGAATGAGAGATGATCTCACTGAAGCCTATAAAATCCTGACGGAGTTTGACAGGGTGGATACTGAGAGATTGTTTCTGCTGGTCGGAGAATCTAAAACATGGGGCACCATCTCAGGATAAGGGGTTGATCATTTAGGACTGAGATTGGGAGAAATTACTTCACTCAAATGGTTGTGAATCTTTGGAATTCTTTACCCCAGACGGTTGTGGATGCTCCATCACTGAATACGTTTAAAGCTGGGATAGACAGATTTTGGAAGTCTCAGAGAATTAAGGGAGTTGAGGAATTGTGGTGGGGGAAGTAGAGTTGAAGCCAAAGATCGGCCATGATCATATTGAATGGCGGAGCAGGCTTGATGAACTGTGTGGTCTACTCTTGCTCCTATTTCTTGTGCTTTTTGTGAATCAGCCATAGAAATACACAAGAGCAGGTCAGAGGCTAGGAGTTCTGCAGCGAGTAATTCACTTCCTGACTCCCCAAAGATTGTTCACTGTCTACAAGAACAAGTCAGGAGCGTGATAAAATATTATCAGGCATCCTGAGCATAGAGACAACCATTCTCGCATGGTAATTGTGCTGGACAGGCCACTGCATCAGAACGCCGAACACTAACCTTCCCAATTGCACGCTACTCCCAACTTATGACTGGTCAAAGATCACAGGATGGCCAGCAGAAATGTTTCAAAGACACCTTGAAAGTCTACTTCAAGAATATTGGCTTTGACCTCAGTTGCTAGGAAGAGAGTGCACTGGACCGCCCGCAATGGTGAGCCCTGCTTCAGCACATTGTAGCTGACTTTGAAACAAGGCGGATGATGAATGCTAAAAACGCAAGAGCAAGAAGAAAGCTCAAGAAGGTGCGCAACCCCTCATGGCCCACGGACTGACTAATGACTGACTGCTGAAATGGAATGTGGATTTCCAGATTTTTTTCCTGGCCTGTTAATGCTGTTTCTCCCTTAGCCTTTTACCTTTTCCCTTTTCTACCTCTTACATTGCAGTAGCTTCACCACTATCTCTTGCAACCTCACAGAATTGTTATGGTGCAGAAAGAGACCATTCAGCCCATCATGACTGTGCCGTCTCTCCAAATGAGCATTATGATTTAGTGCCATTCTCCTGCCTTTTCCCCCATAACCCTGCACATTATTTAGATAGAAACAATCATTTAATTCCCTCTTGAATTCCTCGACTGAACCTGCCTCCACCACACTTCGAGGCAGTACATTCCAGACCCGAACCATTCGCTGTGTGAGAAAGTTTTTTCTCACATCACATTTATTTCTTTTGCAAACCACTTTAAATCTGTGCCTTCTAGTTCTCGAACCTTTTTCTGAGCAGGAACAGTTTCTCCCAATCAACTCTGTCCAGCCCCCTCATGATTTTAATCACCTGGATCAAATCTCCCCTTAGCCCTCTTCTCTCCAAGGAGAACAGTCCCAACCGCTCCAATCTATCTTCTTAAGTGAAGTTTCTCATCCCTGTAACCATTTTTGTAAACCTCTTCTGCACTCTCTCCAATGCGTACACATCCTTCCTAAAGTGTGGCGCCCAGAGCTATACACAATACTCCAGCTGGGGTCTAACTAGTGTCCTATACAAGTTAGGCATAACCTCCTTGCTCTTGAACTCTATGCCCATTTTAATAAAGCCTAGGATACTGTATGCTTTATTCCCTGCTCACTCCACTTGTCCTGCCACTTTTAATGACTTATGCATATATACACCCAGGTCCCTCAGCTCCTGCCCACCCTTTAGAGTTATACTCATTTTGTATTGTCTCTCCATGTTCTTCTTACCAAAATGAATCACACCTCTCTGCATTGAACTTCATCTGCCATCTATCTGCCCACTCCACCAACTTATCCATGTCCTTTTGAAGTTCTATGCTGTCCTACTCAAAATTTATAATGCTTCCAAGTTTTGTATCATCCACAAATTTTGAAATTGTCCCTGTACACCAAGGTCTAGATCATTAATATATATCAGGAAAAGCAAGGGTCCCAGTACCAACCCCTGGGGAACTCGTCCTCCATGAGCTATAACTTTTCTCACAAGCCTGTTCTATGGCACCATATCAAATGCCTTTTGGAAGTCCTTGTATACCACATCAACAGCATTACCCTCATCAACCCTCTCTGTTACCTCTTGAAAAAACTCCAGCAAGGTCATCAAACATGATTTTCCCTTAAATCCTTGCTGGCTTTTCCTAATCAACACACATTTTTCCATGTACCTATTAATTCTATCCTGAACAATTGTTTCTCGAAACTTCTTCACCACTGAAGTTAAACTGACTGGTCTGTAATTGCTGGGCTTATCCTTGCAACCTTTTTTGAACAAGGCCGTAATGTTGGCAATTCTCTAGTCCTCTAAGGAAGACTGAAAGATTATGGCCAATGCCCCTGCAATTTTAATTCCCTCTTCCTCCAATATCCTTCAATTTGTCCCATCCAGTCCTGGTGCCACATCAACTTTAACTACCGACAGTTTAGCCAATACCACCACCTTATCAGTTTTGAATCCTTCTAGTGACAGAGTTTCCTCCTATTTCACCTTCACCCGGGTAGCATCTGTTTCCTTGGTAAAGACAGATGCAAAGTGTTCATTTAACACCTCAGCCATCCCTGCATCCATGTGTAAATCCCCTTTTTGGTCCCTAATCAGCCCTACTCCTCCTCTTAATAGCCTTTTACAAATTATATGCCTTTTAAAGACTTTGAGATTCCCCTTTATGTTAGCTGCCAGTCTCCACTCATTATCCCTCTGTGCTTCACTTATTTGCTTCTTCACCTCTCTCTAAACCTTCTGTATTCAGCTTGGTTCTCAATTGTATTTTCTACTTGACACCTGTTATAAGCACACTTTTTCTTCTTTTTCTTAATTTCAATCTCCTTTATCATCCAGGAACTTGGGAGTTGTTTGCCTTACCTTTCCCTTTTGAGGAATATACCATGATAGTGCCCGAACCATTGCTTCTTTGAAGGTAACCCATTGTTAAACTACAGCTTTTCCCACCAACCTTTGGTCCCAGTCTATCTGGCCCAGCTCTGTTCTTGCTCCATTGAGGTCAACTTTCCCCCAGTTAATTATTCTTACCCTCTCCCTCTTTCTCTCTCACTTCCTTTTTCTCTTCCTCTCTCTACTCTAGGACCACATGCTGAGCGTCCTCTTTATTTCTTGGGACTGCCTTCAGAATATTATCTACTTAGCTGGATGAGTCCAGCTCCAACACTGAAAAAGATCGACACCAGGACAAAGCAGCCCACTTGATTGTTGTCTCATCCATCACTTTAAACATTCACTCCCTCCTCCATTAACACACAGTAGCAGCAGTGTGTCCCATCTACAAGATGCACTGCAGCAGCTCACCAAACCTTCTTTGATGGCACCTTCCATACCCATGACCTCTATTACCTAGAAAGACAAGTGCAGCAGCTGCATGGGAACACTCTCTAAGCCAAACATCATCCTGATTTGGAATTATATCATTGTTGCTTCACTGTCGCTGAGTCAAAATCCTGGAACTCTCTCCCTAACAACACTGTGGACATATCTATACCACATGTACTGCAGCAGTTCCAGAGGTTGCCTTACCACCATCTTCTGAAGGATATTTCAGGATTGGCAATAAATACTGGTTGAGCCTGTAATACGCACATCCCATGAACGAATAAAAACAAAACTTATTTAAAATATTAGTTTGACTAGAGCTGGAGTATTGTGTCTAGTTCTGGGTTTCTCACTTTGGGAGCATATGAAGGCTTTGATGAGGGTACAGAAGTGATTTACTAGAATGTTTTTCATGGGAACAAAGAAATGGCAGAGGAACTGAATAGGTACTTTGCATCAGTCTTCACGGTGGAAGACACGAGTGACATCCCCAAAGTTCAAGAGAATCGGGGGGCAGAGGTGAATATGGTGGCCATTACCAAGGAGAAGGTGCTAGAAAAACGGAAAGATCTGAACGTGGATAAATCACCTGGACCAGATGGATTACACCCCAGAGTTCTGAAGGAGATAGCTGAAGAGATAGTGGAGGCGTTAGTGGTGATCTTTCAGGAATCACTGGAGTCAGGGAGGGTCCCAGAGGACTGGAAAATTGCTAATGTAACCCCCTGTTTAAGAAGGGAGTGAGGCAAAAGACGGGAAATTACAGGCCGATTAGCCTGATGTCGGTCGTTGGAAAGATTTTAGAGTCCATTATTAAGCTTGAGATTTCAGAATACTTGGAAATGCATGGTAAAATCAGGCAAAGTCAGCATGGTTTCATCAAGGGGACGTCTTGCCTGACAAATCTGTTAGAATTCTTTAAGGAGGTAACGAGTAGGTTAGAAAAAGGAGAGCCAATGGATGTTATCTACTTGGACTTCCAGAAGGCCTTTGACAAGGTGCTGCACAGGAGGTTGCTCAGTAAGATAAGAGCCCTTGGCATTAGAGGCAAGGTACTAGCATGGATAGAAGATTGGCTGTCTGGCAGGAGGCAGAGAGTGGGGATAAGGGGGTCCTCAGGATGGCGGCCAGTGACTAGTGGAGTTCCACAGGGGTCAGTGTTGGGACCACAACTTTTCACTTTATACATTAATGATCTAGATGAAGGAACTGAGGGCATCCTGGTTAAGTTTGCAGATGATACAAAAATAGGTGTAGGGACAGGTAGTATTGAGGAGGTGGGGAGGCTGCAGAAGGATTTGGACAGGTTAGGAGAATGGGCAAAGAAGTTGGAATACAATGTGGGGAAGCGTGAGGTCAAGCTTTGGTAGGAAGAATAGAGGCATGGACTATTTTCTAAATGGGGAGAGAATTCAGAAATCTGGAGTGCAAAGGGACTTGGGAGTCCTAGTCCAGGATTCTCTTAAGGTTAACTTGCGGGTTGAGTCGGTGGTTAGGAAGGCAAATGCAATGTTGGCATTTATTTCGAGAGGACTAGAATGTAAAAGCAGGGATGTGCTGCTGAAGCTTTATAAGGCTCTCATCAGACCACATTTAGAATATTGTGAGCAATTTTGGGCCCCGTATCTCAGGAAGGATGTGCTGGCCCTGGAGAGGGTCCAGAGGAGGTTCACGAGAATGATCCCAGGAACGAAAAGCTTAACGTATGAGGAACGTTTGAGAACTCTGGGTCTATACTCGATGGAGTTTAGAAGAATGAGGGGGGTTTTGATTGAAACTTACAGAATACTGAAAGGCCTGGGTAGAGTGGACATGGGGAAGATGTTTCCATTAGTAGGAGAGACTAGGACCCGAGGGCACAGCCTCAGTAAAGGGAAGACCTTTTAGAACAGAGATGAGGAGAAACTTCTTTAGCCAGAGAGTGGTGAATCAATGGAATTCATTGCCACAGAAGGCTGCGGAGGCCAGGTCATTGAGTGTATTTAAGACCGAGATAGATAACTTCTTGATTGGTAAGGGGATCAAAGGTTACAGGGAGAAGGCGGGAGAATGGGGTTGAGAAACCTATCAGCCATGATTGAATGGCGGACCACTCGATGGGTCGATTGGCCTAATTTCTGCTCCTATGTCTTATGATCTTATGATGAGATTACAGTTTTGTGAATAGACAGGTTTGGAGTTGTTCCCTTGGGGCAGAGAAGGCTAAGAAGAAATGTGATAAAGGTACTAAACTGATGAAGGGTTTTAATGGGAGTAAATAAAAATGGTTTATTGGAAAATGGAATGATTACAGAACAGAAGGAAGCCTTGTCCCTGCCAGATCTCTGGAAGATCAGCTCACCTACACCACACACCAGCCTTTTGCCCATTGCTCTGCACGTTCTTTTCTCTTCAGGTAATTACCTGATTTCCTTTTGAAAGCCCTGATTGAATCTGTGTGCACTATACTTTCAGGCAATGCATTCCAGATCCTAACCATTCACTGTATACCAAAAGTTTTTCCTCAAGTTACCATTGCTTCTTTTGGCAATCACCTTAAATTAGTGTCTTCTAGTTCTTGATCCTTCCGCCAATGGGAACAGTTTTTTCCTATCTGCTCTGTCTAGATCTTTCAGGATTTTGAATACCTCTATCAAATCTCCTCTGAACCTTCCCTTCACCTAGGTGAACAGCTCGTTTCCTCAAGATGAACTGTAACTGAAGTTGCTTATCCCAGAAACCATTCTCATTAATCTTTTCTATAAGATCTCTAACATCTTCACACCCTTCTCAGTGCGGTGCCCAGAATTGGACACAGTACTCCAGTTGAGGCCAAAACCTGTGTTTTATAAAGATTCACCATGATTTCGTTGCTTCTGGACTCTGCCCCTATTTACAAAGCCCAGGATTCTGTATGCTTTATCAACCTGCCCTGCCAACTTCAATGATGTGTGCACATATACCCCCAGGCCCCTCTGCTCCTACACCCCACTTTAGAATTGTACCCTTTATTTAAGAATGCTTGTCCTCTTTCTTCCTACCAGAATGTATAATTTCATATTTCTCTGCATTAAACTTCATCTGCCACTTATCTGGCCATTACACCAGCCTTTCTACATCCTCCTTCCAATTTTCTGTCATTGACAAATTTTGAAATTATGCCCAGTAGGCCTCTTGATTGTTGATATAGATCAACAAATGCAGTGATCCCAACCCTGGGAAACCAGGGGGAGATAAGTGCATAGTGGTAATGGCTGAGGCTATTGCTCTGGCATTCAAATTCCACCATGACAGTTGGTGGAATTTTAATTCAATTAATAAATCTGGAATATAAAGCTAATCTCAGTAATCAATTGTTGTAAAAAGCCATCTCGTTCGGAAATCTGCCATCCTTACCCAGTCTGGCTTATATGTGGCTTCAGACCCACAGCAATGTGTTTGTTTTTTAATTGCCCTGAAATAGTCCAGCAAACCACTCAGTTTCAAGAGCTATTAGGGATGGGCTGGCCTTGTCAGTGAAGCTTACATCCTGTGAATGAATTAAAAAAAACACACTTCTTCCAGCCTGAGAAGCAAATGTTCACCATTACCCTGTTTCCTGTCATTCAGTCAATTTTGTATCTATGCTGCCATGGTCCCTTTTATTCCATGGCCTTCAACTTTTCGGATAAGCTTATCGTGTGGAAGTCTATGTACACAACATCAACTGCATTACCCTCATCATCCTTCTCTGTTACCTCATCAAAAAACTTAAACAGGTCGGTTTTTTTTAACCCTTAAATCCATGCTGGCTTCCCTTGATCCACATTTGTCCAAGTGACTGTTGATTTTGTTTCTAGAAGTTTCCCCACCACTGAAGTTAAACTGACTGGCCTGTAGTTTTTGGTCTTACCCTTACACCCTTTTTTGAACAAGGGTGTAACATTTGCAATTTTCCAATCCTCTTCCACCATTCTTGTATCTCAGTAAGACTGGATGATTAATGCCAGTGCCATAATCCCTCTCACTTTCCCTCAGTATCCTTGGAAACAGTCCTGGTGACTTAGAAAAGGAAGACAACCAATTTTACAGCCAATGAAGTGCTTTTTGAAATGTAGTCACTGTTGTGTAGGAAAGATGGCAATTTGAGCTCAGCAAACTCCCACAAACAGCAGTCTGATAATTAATAGATAATCCATTGTTTGTGATGTTGATTAAGGGATAAATATTAGTCAGGACACCGGGGAGAATTCCCCCACTCTTCTTCAATGCAGTGTCATGGGGTGTTTTACATCCACCCAAGCAGGCAGATGGGGTCTAGGTTTAATGTCTCACCCGAAAGCCAGCACTTCTGACAGTGCAATACCTTTCCAGTACAGCACTGGAGGGAAAGCCTTGATTTTTGTGCTCAAACCCGAGACCAAGACTTGAACCTGGAAGTTTGTGATTCAGAGACGAGAGTGCTACCCACTGAGCCACACAGCTGACACATCAAATTAAAGTACATCCAGTCTATTCAATACCACCTTTACATCAATTTTTTCAGCCTATCCAGTGCCTCAACTACTAGAGTTATAACCAAGGCACAGATTTAATTTGATTCTTAAAAGAATCAGAGGTGAAATGAAAATGCGATATTTAACACAATGTATGATAGGGTTATGGATACAAATTCAATAGAAATTTTCAAAAGAGAATGCCAGAAGGAGGAAAAAAAATCCAGGGATAAGGGGCTGAAGGAGGGGAATGGGACTGAGTGGATTGCTCTTTGAAAGAGCCCCGAGGCCTCTAATTACAGTCAGGTTGTAGATATTGTTCAGTCAAGTGAGCTATATGTTTTCTTACATCCTATTGCTTGTCTTCTTGTATGCAGTATGTTCCTCTGAAAGCCTGGTTGTATAGAGATGGCTTTGCTCGATTTTCAAATACCCGATTTTCACTGACCAGCATCGATGATCATTGTATCCTTTCATTTATCTCAATAAGCCTGGGGCATTGACAAATATTGTACAGGTATAAAGCGTTATTGGTATCTCACACAGCAACCTCTAACTCTGTGCAGGCTACAGTAACCTCTGTATAACCCACGGCAACCCTGTGTAACTCACCGTAACCCACGGCAATCCCTGTGTAACTCATTGTAACCCACAGGAACCTCTGTATAACTTACTGTATCCCAATAGAACGCCAGTGTAACTCACTGGAACCAACAGCAACACCCATGTGACTCACTGTCACCCACAGCAACACCCGTGTGACTCACTGTCACCCACAGCAACACCCGTGTGACTCACTGTCACCCACAGCAACACCCGTGTGACTCACTGTAACCCACAGCAACACCCGTGTGACTCACTGTAACCCACAGCAACACCCGTGTGACTCACTGTAACCCACACCAACATCCGTATGACACACTGTAACCCACAGCAACACCCGTGTGACACACTGTAACCCACAGCAAAACCCGTGTGACTCACTGTAACCCACAGCAACACCCGTGTACCTCACTGTAACCCACAGCAACACCCGTGTAACACACTGTAACCCACAGCAACACCCGTGTAAAACACTAACCTTCAGCAACACCCGTGTAACTCACTGCAATCCATAGCAACACCCGCGTAACTCACTGTAATCCACAGCAACCCCTGTGCAACTCACTGTAACCCATAGAAACCCCTAAGATAAAAGCAAAATACTGCGGATGCTGGAAACCTGAAACAAAAACAGAAAATGCTGGGAAAACTCAGCAGGTCTGACAGCATCTGTGGAGAGAGAAATAGAGTTAACGTTTCAAGTCCGTCTGACCCTTCTTCAGACCATGAACTCCCTCCTCTATCATCAACCCCTTCTTTAATCCCCTTTTTTCTAGATTCATTTTTATTTTTTATCCACTTTAATTTTTATTTTTAATTTATCAGTGGTTTTATCCCCATTCTAGCCACCCTTATCTCCCATTTTCAATCCCACTTTCGATCCGTTCTTCTTTTTCCCCCCACCACTGCCCCCTCCCTCCACCCCATCCCTATAGGGCCATCTGTTTCTTCTTCCATGGTGTTCTGACACACATGCTACCCTTGTTCTATTATTATCACATTCTGCTTTCTTACCAAAATGCCACTATCAACCTTTTTTTTAAGCACTAACCACTACCATAAACACACCCTTTGTCCTTTAGTTCATGACATCTTTGTCAATCCCTCCTTTGTCCCCACCTATCACTGGCCTTCTATCCAGCTGCACTTGCCCCATCCCCCCTTAAAGAGTATAAATTTCATCACATTTCCACTGCTGTTCAGCTCTGAAGCAAGGTCATATGGGCTCAAAACATAAATTCTGCTTCTGTCTCCATAGATACTGCGAGGCCTGCTGAGTGTTTCCAGTATTTTCTATATTTGTTGCCATAGAAATCCCTGTTTGACTCACTGTAATGCACAGCAACACCTGTGTAACTCACTGTAACCCACAGCAACACCCTTGTAACACACTGTAACCCACAGCAACACCCGTGTAACACATTGTTAACCCACAGCAACACCCGTGTGACTCACTAACCCACAGCAACACCCGTGTGACTCACTAACCCACAGCAACACCCGTGTGACTCACTGTACCCCACAGCAACACCCGTGTGACTCACTTTAACCCACAGCAACACCCATGTGACTCACTGTAACCCACAGCAACACCTGTGTGACTCACTGTAACCCACAGCAACACCCGTGTAACTCACTGTAACCCGCAGCAACACCCATGTAACTCACTGCAATCCATAGCAACACCCGCGTAATTCATTGTAATCCACAGCAACACGTGTGTAACCCGCCGCAACCCCTGTGTAACTCACTGTAATGCACAGCAACAACCGTGTACCGCACTGTAACCCACAGCAACACCCATGTAACACACTGTTACCCACAGCAACACCCGTGTAACGCACTGTAACCCACAGCAACACCCGTGTAATTCACTGTAACTCACAGCAACACCATGTAACTCACTGTAACTCACAGCAACACCCGTGTAACTCACTGTAACCCACAGCAACAATGGTGTAATTCACTGTAACCCATAGCAACACCCGTGTAAATCACTAACCCTTCGCAACACCCGTGTAACTCACTGTAACTCGCAGCAACACCGATGTGATTCACTTTAACCCGCAGCAACACCCATGTGATTCAGTGTAACCCACAGCAACACCCGTGTAACTCACTGCAATCCATAGCAACACCCGCGTAATTCATTGTAATCCACAGCAACACGTGTAACTGACTCTAATCCACAGCAACACCTGTGTAACCCGCCGCAACCCCTGTGTAACTCACTGTAATGCACAGCAACACCCGTGTTACTCATTGTAACCCAGAGCAACACCCGTGTAACACACATTAACCCACAGCAACTCCCGTGTAACACATTGTAATCCACAGCAACACCCCCGTGTAACACACCGTAACCCACAGCAACACCCATTTACCTCACGGTAACCCACAGCAACACCCATTTACCTCACGGTAACCCACAGCAACACCGGTTGTAACTCAATGTAACCCACAGCAACACCATTATAAATCACTGTAATCCACGACAACACCTGTGTAACCCACTGTAACCCACAGCAATACCTGTGTAACTCACTAGCCCTCAGTAACACCCGTGTAACTAACTCTAACCCACAGCAATACCCATGTAATTCATTGTAAACCACAGCAACACCCATGTAACTCAGTAACCCGCAGCAACACCCATGTAAATCACTGTAACCCACAGCATCCCCTGCCTAGCTCCACGGAACGCACAGCAACACCCGTGTAACTCGATGTAACTCATGGCAACACCAGTGTAAATCACTAATCCTCAGCAACACCCGTGTAACTCACTGTAATCCACAGCAATACATATGTAACTCACTGTAACCCACAGCAACACCCGTGTAACACACTGTAACCCACGTAACTCACTGTAACTCACAGCAATACCCGTGTAACTCACTGTAATCCACAGCGACACCTGTGTAGCCCGCCGCAACCCCTGTGTAACTGACTGTAATGCACAGCAACACCTGTATAACACACTGTAACCCACAGCAACACCCGTGTAACACACTGTAACCCACAGCAACACCCGTGTAACACACTGTCACCCACAGCAACCCCTGTGTAACACACTGTAACCCACAGAAACCCCTGTGTAACTCATTGTTCTCAAAGGCAACCCATGTGCAACTCACTGTAACCCATAGAAACCCCTCAGATAAAAGCAAAATACTGTGGATGCTGGAATCCTGAAACAAAAGCAGAAAATGCTGGAAAAACTCAGCAGGTCTGACAGCATCTGTGGAGAGAGAAATAGAGTTAACGTTTCGAGTCCGTCTGACCCTTCTTCAGACCATGAACTCCCTCCTCCATCATCAACCCCTTTTTTAATCCCCTTTTTTCTGCATTCATTTTTATTTTTTATCCACTTTAATTTTTATTTTTAATTTATCTATGGTTTTATCCCCGTTTTATCCACCCTTATCTCCCATTTTCAATCCCACTTTCGATCCGTTCTTCTTTTTCCCACCACCACTGCCCACTACCCCCACCCCATCCCTATAGGGCCAACTGTTTCTTCTTCCATGGTGTTCTGACACACATGCTACCCTTGTTCTACTATTATCACATTTTGCTTTCTTACCTAAATGCCACTATCAACCTTTTTTTTAAGCACTAACCACTACCATGAACACACCCTTTGTCCTTTAGTTCATGACATCTTTGACAATCCCTCCTTTGTCCCCACCTATCACTGGCCTTCTATCCAGCTGCACTTGCCCCATCCCCCCTTAAAGAGTATAAATTTCATCACATTTCTACTGCTCTTCAGCTCTGAAGCAGGGTCATATGGGCTCAAAACATAAATTCTGCTTCTGTCTCAATGGATACTGCGAGACCTGCTGAGTGTTTCCAGTATTTTCTATATTTGTTGCCATAGAAATCCCTGTTTAACTCACTGTAACCCACAGCAACACCCGATAAACACACTAACATACAGCACCACCCGTGTAACACACTGTTAACCCACAGCAACACATGTGTAACTCACTGTAACCCGCAGCAACACCCGTGTGACTCTCAGTAACCCGCAGCAACACCCGTGTGACTCACTGTAACCCTCAGCAACACCCGTGTGACTCACTGTGACCCACAGCAACACCCGTGTGACTCACTGTGACCCACAGCAACACCCGTGTGACTCACTGTGACCCACAGCAACACCCGTGTGACTCACTGTGACCCACAGCAACACCCGTGTGACTCTCTGTGACCCACAGCAACACCCGTATGACTCACTGTAACCGACAGCAACATCCGTGTGACTCAATGTAATCCACAGCAACACCTGTGTAACTCACTGTAATCCACAGCAACACGTGTAACCTGCCACAACCCCTGTGTAACTCACTGTAATCCACAGCAACATGTGTAACCTGCCACAACCCTTGTGTAACTGACTGTAATGCACAGCAACAAACGTGTAACACACTGTAACCCACAGCAACACACGTGTAACACACCGTAACCCACTGCAACACCCTTGTAACTCACTGTAACCCGCAGCAACTCCCGTGTAACTCACTGTAACCCACAGCAACACCCATGTAACTCACTGTAACCCACAGCAACACCCGTGTGACTCACTGTAACCCACAGCAACACACGTGTGACTCACTGTAACCCACAGCAACACCCGTGTGACTCAATGTAATCCACAGCGACACCTGTGTAACTCACTGTAAACCACAGGAACACCTGTGTAACCCGCTACAACCCCTGTGTATCTCACTATAATGCACGGCAACAACCGTGTACCTCACTGTAACCCACAGCAACACCGGTGTAATTCACTGTAGCCCACAGCAACACCCGTGTGACTCACTGTAACCCACAGCAACACCCGTGTCAATCACTAACCCTCAGCAACACCCATGTAGCTCACTGCAATCCATAGCAACACCCGCATAACTCACTGAAATCCACAGCAACACCTGTGTAACCCACCGCAACCCCTGTGTAACTCAGTGCAATGCACAGCAACACCCGTGTTACTCATTGTAACCCAGAGCAACCCCCGTGGAACACACTGTAATCCATAGCAACACATGTGTAACTCACTTTAATCCACAGCAACACCCATGTAACTCACTGTAATCCACAACAATACATGTGTAACACACTGTAACCCACAGCAATCCCTGTGTAGCTCACTGTAACCCACAGCAACACCCGTGTAACTCTCTGTAACCCACAGCAACACCAGTGTAACTCACTGTAAACCACAGGAACACCTGTGTAACCCGCGGCAACCCCTGTGTAACTCATTGTAATGCACTGCAACAACCGTGTACCTCACTGTAACCCACAGCAAAACGCATGTAACTCACTATAACCCACAGCAACAGCCGTGTAATTCACTGTAACTCACAGCAACACCCGTGTAACTCTCTGTAACCGGCAGCAAAACTGGTATAATTCACTGTAACCCACAGCAACACCCGTGTGACTCACTGCAACCCACAGCAACACCCGTGTAACACAATGTAACCCACAGCAAAACACATGTAACTCACTATAACCCACAGCAACACCCGTGTAATTCACTGTAACTCACAGCAACACCCGTGTAACTCACTGTAACCCGCAGCAACACCGGTGTAATTCACTGTAGCCCACAGCAACACCCGTGTGACTCACTGTAACCCACAGCAACACCCGTGTCAATCACTAACCCTCAGCAACACCCATGTAGCTCACTGCAATCCATAGCAACACCCGCATAACTCACTGAAATCAACAGCAACACATGTGTAACTGACTGTAATCCACAGCAACACCTGTGTAACCCACCGCAACCCCTGTGTAACTCAGTGCAATGCACAGCAACACCCGTGTTACTCATTGTAACCCAGAGCAACACCCGGGTAACACGCTGTAATCCACAGCAACACATGTGTAACTCACTTTAATCCACAGCAACACCCGTGTAACTCACTGTAATCCACAACAATACATGTGTAACACACTGTTACCCACAGCAACACCCGTGTAACTCACTGTAACCCACAGCAACACCGGTGTAACCCGCCGCAACCCCTGTGTAACTCACTGTAATGCACAGCAACAACTGTGTACCTCACTGTAACCCACAGCAACACCCTTGTAACACACTGTAACCAACAGCAAAGCCCATGTAACTCACTGTAACCCACAAGATCCCCTGCATAATTCCCTGTAACCCACAGGAACACCCGTGTAACTCACTGTAACCCACAGCAACTCCCGTGTAACGTACTGTTATGCACAGCAACACCCGTGTAACTCACTGACAGCATCACCCTTGTAACTCACTGTAACCCACAGCAACACCCTTGTAACTCTCTGTAACCCACAGCAACACCTGTTTAAATCTCTGTAACCCATAGTAACACCCGTGTGCCTCACTGTAACCCACAGCAACACCCGTGTGACTCACTGTAACCCACAGCAACACCCGTGTGACTCACTGTAATCCACAGCAACACCCGTGTGACTCACTTTAACCCACAGCTACACCCGTGTAACACACTGTAACTCACAGCAACACACATGTAACATATTATAACCCACAGCAACACCCGTGTAACTCACTGTAATCCACAGCAACACCTGTGTAACCCACAGCAACCCCTGTGTAACTCGCTGTAAGGCACAGCAACACCCGTGTAACTAACTGTAACCCACAGCTACACCTGTGTAACTCACTGTAATCCACAGTAACACCCGTGTAACTCACTGTTACCCACAGCAACACCCGTGTAACTCACTGTAACCCACAGCAACACCCGTGTAACCCACCGCAACCCCTGTGTAACTCACTGTAATGCACAGCAACAACCGTGTACCTCACTGTAACCCACAGCAACACTCTTGTAACACATTGTAACCAACAGCAAAGCCCATGTAACTCACTGTAACCCACAAGATCCCCTGTATAATTCCCTGTAACCCACAACAACACCCGTGTAACTCACTGTAACCCACAGCAACTCCCGTGCAACGTACTGTTATGCACAGCAACACCCGTGTAACTCACTAACTGACAGCAACACCCTTGTAACTCACTGTAACCCACAGCAACACCCTTGTAACTCTCTGTAACCCACAGCAACACCTGTTTAAATCACTTTAACCCACAGCAACACCCGTGTAACTCACTGTAACCCACGTAACTCACTGTAACCCACAGCAAAGCCCGTGTAACACACTGTAACCCACGTAACTCACTGTAACCCACAGCAACACCTGTGTAACTCACTGTAACCCACAGCAACCCCCTGTGTAACTCACTGTAAGGCACAGCAACACCCGTGTAACTAACTGTAACCCACAGCTACACCCGTGTAACACACTGTAACTCACAGCAACACACATGTAACTCACTGTAACCCACAGCAACACCGGTGTAACTCACTGTAATCCACAGTAACACCGGTGTAACTCACTGTTACCCACAGCAACACCCGTGTAACTCACTGTAACCCACAGCAACACCGGTGTAACCCGCCGCAACCCCTGTGTAACTCACTGTAATGCACAGCAAAAACCGTGTACCTCACTGTAACCCACAGCAACACCCTTGTAACACACTGTAACCAACAGCAAAGCCCATGTAACTCACTGTAACCCACAAGATCCCCTGCATAATTCCCTGTAACCCACAGGAACACCCGTGTAACTCACTGTAACCCACAGCAACTCCCGTGTAATGTACTGTTATGCACAGCAACACCCGTGTAACTCACTGACAGCAACACCCTTGTAACTCACTGTAACCCACAGCAACACCTGTTTAAATCTCTGTAACCCATAGCAACACCCATGTGACTCACTGTAACCCACAGCAACACCCGTGTGACTCACTGTAACCCACAGCAACACCCGTGTGACTCACTGTAACCCACAGCAACACCCGTGTGACTCACTTTAACCCACAGCAACACCCGTGTAACTCACTGTAACCCACAGCAACACCCGTGTGACTCACTGTAACCCACAGCAACACCAGTGTGACTCACTGTAACCCACAGCAATCCCTGTATAACTCACTGGAACCCACAGGAACTCTTGTGTAACATAGTGTAATCCACAGCAACCGCTGCGTAACTCACTGTAACCCACAGAAACCCCTCTGAAACTCACTGTTCTCAACAGCAACCCCTGTGTAACTCTCTATAACCTCGAGCAACCCCTGTGTAACTCACTGTAACCCACAGCAACGCCCGTGTGATTCATTGTTACCCACAGCATCCCCTTTGGAACTCACTGTAACCCACAAGATCCCCTGTATAATTCCCTGTAACCCACATCAACACCTGTGTAACTTGCTGTAACCCACAGCAACACCCGTGTAACTCACTGTAACCCATAGCAACACCCTTGTGACTCACTGTAACCCAGAGCAACCCCCTCGGCAATCACTATCCCTCAGCAACACCCGTGTAACTCACTGTAATCCACAGTAACACCCGTGTAACTCACTGTAACCCACAGCAACACCCGTGTGACTCACTGTAACCCACGTAACTCACTGTAACCCACAGCAAAGCCCTTGTAACACACTGTAACCCACGTAACTCACTGTAACCCACAGCAACACCTGTGTAACTCACCGTAATCCACAGCAACACCTGTGTAACCCACAGCAACCCCTGTGTAACTCGCTGTAATGCACAGCAACACCCATGTAACTAACTGTAATCCACAGCTACACCCGTGTAACACACTGTAACTCACAGCAACACACATGTAACATACTATAACCCACAGCAACACCCGTGTAACTCACTGTAATCCGCAGCAACACCTGTGTAACCCACAGCAACCCCTGTGTAACTCGCTGTAAGGCACAGCAACACCCGTGTAACTAACTGTAACCCACAGCTACAACTGTGTAACTCACTGTAATCCACAGTAACACCCGTGTAACTCACTGTTACCCACAGCAACACCCATGTAACTCACTGTAACCCACAGCAACACCCGTGTAACCCGCCGCAACCCCTGTGTAACTCACTGTAATGCACAGCAACAACCGTGTACCTCACTGTAACCCACAGCAACACTCTTGTAACACATTGTAACCAACAGCAAAGCCCATGTAACTCACTGTAACGCACAAGATCCCCTGTATAATTCCCTGTAACCCACAGCAACACCCGTGTAACTCACTGTAACCCACAGCAACTCCCGTGCAACGTACTGTTATGCACAGCAACACCCGTGTAACTCACTAACTGACAGCAACACCCTTGTAACTCACTGTAGCCCACAGCAACACCCTTGTAACTCTCTGTAACCCACAGCAACACCCGTTTAAATCACTGTAACCCACAGCAACACCCGTGTGACTCACTGTAACCCACAGCAACACCCGTGTGACTCACTGTAACCCACAGCAACACCCGTGTGACTCACTTTAACCCACAGCAACACCCGTGTAACTCACTTTAACCCACGTAACTCACTGTAACCCACAGCAAAGCCCGTGTAACACACTGTAACCCACGTAACTCACTGTAACCCACAGCAACACCTGTGTAACTCACTGTAACCCACAGCAACCCCTGTGTAACTCACTGTAAGGCACAGCAACACCCGTGTAACTAACTGTAACCCACAGCTACACCCGTGTAACACACTGTAACTCACAGCAACACACATGTAACTCACTGTAACCCACAGCAACACCCGTGTAACTCACTGTAATCCACAGTAACACCCGTGTAACTCACTGTTACCCACAGCAACACCCGTGTGACTCACTGTAACCCACAGCAACACCCGTGTGACTCACTTTAACCCACAGCTACACCCGTGTAACTCACTTTAACCCACGTAACTCACTGTAACCCACAGCAAAGCCCGTGTAACACACTGTAACCCACGTAACTCACTGTAACCCACAGCAACACCTGTGTAACTCACTGTAACCCACAGCAACCCCTGTGTAACTCACTGTAAGGCACAGCAACACCCATGTAACTAACTGTAACCCACAGCTACACCCGTGTAACACACTGTAACTCACAGCAACACACATGTAACTCACTGTAACCCACAGCAACACCCGTGTAACTCACTGTAATCCACAGTAACACCCGTGTAACTCACTGTTACCCACAGCAACACCCGTGTAACTCACTGTAACCCACAGCAACACCGGTGTAACCCGCCGCAACCTCTGTGTAACTCACTGTAATGCACAGCAACAACCGTGTACCTCACTGTAACCCACAGCAACACCCTTGTAACACACTGTAACCAACAGCAAAGCCCATGTAACTCACTGTAACCCACAAGATCCCCTGCATAATTCCCTGTAACCCACAGCAACACCCGTGTAACTCACTGTAACCCACAGCAACTCCCGTGTAACGTACTGTTATGCACAGCAACACCCGTGTAACTCACTAACTGACAGCAACACCCTTGTAACTCACTGTAACCCACAGCAACACCCTTGTAACTCTCTGTAACCCACAGCAACACCCGTTTAAATCTCTGTAACCCATAGCAACACCCATGTGACTCACTGTAACCCACAGCAACACCCGTGTGACTCACTGTAACCCACAGCAACACCCGTGTGACTCACTGTAACCCACAGCAACACCCGTGTGACTCACTGTAACCCACAGCAACACCTTTGTGACTCACTGTAACCCACAGCAACACCCATGTGACTCACTGTAACCCACAGCAACACCCGTGTGACTCACTTTAACCCACAGCAACACCCGTGTAACTCACTGTAACCCACAACAACACCCGTGTGACTCACTGTAACCCACAGCAACATCAGTGTGACTCACTGTAACCCACAGCAATCCCTGTATAACTCACTGTAACCCACAGGAACTCTTGTGTAACATACTGTAACCCACAGCAACTGCTGTACAACTCGCTGTAACCCACAGCAACCGCTGTGTAACTCACTGTAACCCACAGAAACCCCTCTGAAACTCACTGTTCTCAACAGCAACCCCTGTGTAACTCACTATAACCTCGAGCAACCCCTGTGTAACTCACTGTAACCCACAGCAACCCCTGTGCAACTCACTGTAACCCATAGAAACCCCTAAGATAAAAGCAAAATACTGCGGATGCTGGAAACCTGAAACAAAAACAGAAAATGCTGGAAAAACTCATCAGGTCTGACAGCATCTGTGGAGAGAGAAATAGAGTTAAAGTTTTGAGTCTGCCTGACCCTTCTTTAGACCATGAACTCCCTCCTCCATCATCAACCCCTTTTTTAATCCCCTTTTTTCTACATTCATTTTTATTTTGTATCCACTTTAATTTTTATTTTTAATTTATCTGTGGTTTTATCCCCATTTTATCCACCCTTATCTTGCATTTTCTGTCCCACTTTCGATCCTTTCTTCTTTTTCCCACCACCACTGCCCCCTCCCTCCACCCCATCCCTGTAGGGCCATCTGTTTCTTCTTCCATGGTGTTCTGACGCACATGCTACCCTTGTTCTATTATTATCACATTCTGCTTTCTTACTTAAATGCCACTATCAACCTTTTTTTTTTAGCACTAACCACTACCATAAACACACCCTTTGTCCTTTAGTTCATGACATCTTTGACAATCCCTCCTTTGTCCCCACCTATCACTGGCCTTCTATCCAGCTGCACTTGCCCCATCCCTCCTTAAAGAGTATAAATTTCATCACATTTCTACTGCTGTTCAGCTCTGAAGCAGGGTCATATGGGCTCAAAACATAAGTTCTGCTTCTGTCTCCATAGATACTGCTAGACCTGCTGAGTTTTTCCAGTATTTTCTGTATTTGTTGCCATAGAAATCCCTGTTTAACTCACTGTAATGCACAACACCCGTGTAACACACTGTAACCCACAGCAACACCCGTGTGACTCACTGTAACCCACAGCAACACCCGTGTGACTCACTGTAACCCACAGCAACACCCATGTGACTCACTGTAACCCACAGCAACACCCGTGTGACTCACTGTAACCCACAGCAACACCCGTGTAACTCACTGTAACCCACAGCAACACCTGTGTAACTCACTGTAATGCACAGCAACAACCGTGTACCTCACTGTAACCCACAGCAACACCCTTGTAATGCACTGTAACCCACAGCAAAACCCATGTAACTCACTGTAACCCACAGGTACACCTGGACAACTCGCAGCAACACCCAGATAACTCACTGCATCCCACAGTAACACCTGTGTGACTCAGTGTAACCCATAGCAACACTCGTGTAAATCACTAACACTCAGCACCACCCGTTTAACTCACTGCAATCCACAGCAACACCCGCGTAACTCCCTGTAATCCACAGCAACACATGTGTAACTCACTTTAATCCACAGCAACATCTGTTTAACCCGCTGCAAGCCATGTGTAACTCACACTAATGCATAGCAACACCCATGTAACTCATTGTAAACCGCAGCAAAACCTATGTAACACACTTTAACCCACGTAACTCCCTGTAACCCAGAGCAACATCTGTGTAATTCACTTGAATCCACTGCAAAACCCGCGTAACTCACTGTAATCCACAGCAACATGTATAATTCAATGTAATCCACAGCAACACCTGTGTAACCCACCTCAGCCCCTGTGTAACTCACAGTAATGCACAGCAACACCCGTGTAACATGCAACACCCCTATAACACATTGTAACCCACAGGAACAAACGTGTAAACACCGTAACCCACAGCAACACCTGTGTAACTCACCGTAACCCGCAGCAACACCTGTGTAACTCAGCGTAACTCACAGCAACACCAGTGTAACTCACTGTAACCCACAGCAATGCCCGTGTGATTCACTGTAACCCACAGCATCCCCTGTGGAACTCACTGTAACCCATAAGACCCCCTGTATAATTCCTGGTAACCCACATCAACACCCGTGTAACTCGCTGTAACCCACAGCAACACCAGTGTAACTCACTATAACCCACAGCAACCCCTTGTAACTCACTGTAACCCACCGCAACAGCTGTGTAACTCACTATAATCCACAGCAATACATGTGTACCTCACTGTAATCCACAGCAAAGGCCGTGTAACACACTGTAACCCACGTAACTCACTGTAACCCACAGCAACACCCGTGTAACTCACTGTAATCCACAGCAACACCTGTGTAACCCGCCACAACCCCTGTGTAACTCACTGTAATGAACAGCAACACACATGTAACTCACTGTAACCCACAGCTACACCCGTGTAACACACTGTAACCCACAGCAACACCCGCGTAACTCACTGTAACCTACAGCAACACCCGCGTAACTCACTGTAACCCACAGCAACACCCATGTAACTCACTGTAACCCACAGCAACACCTGTGTAACACACTGTAACCCACAGCAACACCCATATAACTCAGTGATCCACAGCAACACATGTGTATCTCCCAGTAACCCACAGCAACACCCATGTAACTCACTAGCGCTCAGCAACACCGTGTAACCCACTGTAACCAGCAGCAACACCCGTGTAACTCCCAGTAACCCACAGCAACACCCATGTAACTCACTAGCCCTCAGCAACACCCATGTAACCCACAGTAACCAACAGCAACACCTAAGATAAAAGCGAAGTACCGTGGATGCAGGAAATCTGAATCAAATACAGAAAATGCTGAAAAAACTCAGCAGATGTGACAGCATTTGTGGAGAGAGAACTAGAGTGAGTGTTTTGAGTCTGCCTGACCCTTTTGCAGACCATGAACTCTCTCCTCCTTCATCAACCCCTTTTTTAATTCCTTTTTTCTACATTTTTTTTTACTTTTTATCCATTTTAATTCTAATTTTTATCCATTTATCCGTGGTTTTGTCCCCTTTCCTATCCCCACTTCTATCCCGTTTTCAATTCTTTTTCTCCTCCTCCATCGACCTCCACTTTCAACAGTATTAATTTCATCACATTTGCACTTCTCTTCAGCTGTGAAGGAAGTGCATAGAGGCTTGAAATGTTAATTCTGGTTTTGTCTCCAAAGATGCTGCTAGCCTTGATCAGTGTGTCCAGTATTTTCTGTTTTTGTTGCCATAGAAACTCCTGTGTAACTCAGTGTAACCCGCAGCAATAGCTGTGTAACTCACTGTTACTCGCAGTAACGCACTGGAACCCACAGGAAGCGCTGCGTATCTCTCTGTAACCCACAGGAAACACTGTATAACACACTGTAACCCACAGCAAATCCTATGTAACTCTCTGTTCTCAACAGCAACCCCTGTTTAACTCAGAGAAACCCACAGAAATCTCTGTGTAACTCATTGTAACCCACTGCAATAGCTGTGTAACTCACTGTTGCTTGCAGCAACCACTGTGTAACTCACTGTAACTCACATAGGCCATTTATAACTATCGGAAAGCTCCGTTCAACTCACTGTAACCCGCATGAACCACTGCATATCTCTCTGTACCCCACAGGAAACGCTGTATAACACACTGTAACCCACAGCAACACCTGTGTAACTTACTGAAATCCACAGGAATCTCTGTGCAACTCATTGCAACCCACAGCAACCTCAGTGTAAAACACTGTAACCCAAAGGAATCTCTGTTTACCTCTCTGTAACCCACAGCAACACCCGCGTAACACACTGTAACCCACAGCAGCCACTGTGTAACTCACTGTAACCCACAGCAACACCCGCGTAACTCACTGTAACCCACAGCAACACCCGTGTAACTCACTGTACCCCACAGCAACACCCGTATAACACATTATAACCCACAGCAACACACGTGTAACACACCGTAACCCACAGCCACACCCATGTAACTCACTAACCCACAGCAACACCCGTGTAACTCACTGTAATCCAGAGCAACACATGTGTAACTCACTGTTATCCACAGCAACACCTGTGCAACCAGCCGCAACCCCTGCGTAACTCACTGTAATGCACAGCAACATCTGTGTAACACACTGATAAGCACAGCAACATCCGTGTAACACTTGTAACCCACAGCAACACACGTGTAACACACCGTAAACCGCAGCAACACCTGTGTAACTCAGTGCAACCCGCAGCCACACCCATGTAAGTCACTGTAACCCACAGCATCACCCGTGTAACTCACGGTAACCCACAGCAACACCCATGTAGCTCAGTGTAACCCACAGCAACACCCGTATAACTCACTGTAACCTACAGCAATACCCGTGTAATTCACTGTAACCCACAGCAACACCTGTATAACTCACTGTAACCCACAGCAACACCTGTGTAACTCACTAACCCTCAGCAACACCCATGTAACTCACTGTAACCCACAGCATCTGCTGTGAAACTCACTGTAACCCACAAGATCCCCTGTGTAATTCCCTGTAACCCACATCAACACCCGTGTAACGAACTGTTATGAACAGCAACACCCGTGTAACTCACTCTAACGGACAGCAACACCTGCATAACTTATTGTAACCCACAGCAACAGCTGTGTAACTCACTATAATCCACAACAATACATGTGTAGCTCACTGTAATCCACAGCAAAGCCCACGTAACTCATTGTAACCCACAGCAACACCCGTGTAACTCACTGTAATCCACAGCAACACCTGTGTAACCTGCTGCAACCCCTGTGTAACTCACTGTAATGCAAAACAACACCCGTGTAACTCACTGTAATCCACAGCAACACCTGTTTAACACACTGTAACCCACAGCAACACCCATATAACTCACTGTAACCCTCAGCAACACCCGTGTAACTCACTGTAACCCACAGCAATGCCCATCTAACACACTGTAACCCATGTAACTCAATGTAACCCACAGCAACACCCATGCAACTCACTGTAATCCACAGCAACACCTGTGTAACCTGCCGCAACCCCTGTGTAACTCACTGTAACCCACAGCAACACCTGTGTAACACACTCTAACCCACAGCAACACCATGTAACTCACTGTAACCCACAGCAACACCCATATAACTCACTGTAACCCTCAGCAACACCTGTGTAACTCCCAGTAACCCACAGCAACACCCATGTAACTCACTAGCCCTCAGCAACACCCGTGTAACCCACTGTAACCAGCAGCAACACCTAAGATAAAAGCGAAGTACCGTGGATGCAGGAAATCTGAAACAAATACAGAAAATGCTGAAAAAACTCAGCAGATGTGACAGCATCTGTGGAGAGAGAACTAGAGTGAGTGTTTCGAGTCTGCCTGACCCTTTTGCAGACCATGAACTCTCTCCTTCATCACCAACTCCTTTTTTTAATCCCTTTTTTCTACATTAATTTTATTTTTTATCCATTTCAATTCTAATTTTTATCCATTTATCTGTGGTTTGGCCCCATTTTCTATTCCCCTTTTCTATCCCATTTTCCATTCTTTTTCTCCCCCTCCATCGACCTCCACTTTCAACAGTATTAATTTCATCACATTTGCACTTCTCTTCAGGTGTGAAGGAGGTGCATCCAGGCTCGAAATGTTAATTCTGGTTTTGTCTCCAAAGATGCCGCTAGCCTTGATCAGTGTGTCCGGTATTTTCTGTTTTTGTTGCCATAGAAACCCCCGTGTAACTCAGTGTAACCCGCAGCAATAGCTGTGTAACTCACTGTTACTCGCAGTAACGCACTGGAACCCACAGGAAGCGCTGCGTATCTCTCTGTAACCCACAGGAAACACTGTATAACACACTGTAACCCACAGCAAATCCTATGTAACTCTCTGTTCTCAACAGCAACCCCTGTTTAACTCAGAGAAACCCACAGAAATCTCTGTGTAACTCATTGTAACCCACTGCAATAGCTGTGTAACTCACTGTTGCTCACAGCAACCACTGTGTAACTCACTGTAACCCGCATGAACCACTGCATATCTCTCTGTACCCCACAGGAAACCCTGTATAACACACTGTAACCCACAGCAACACCTGTATAACCCACAGCAACACCCGTGTATACCACTGTAACCCACTGCAACACCCGTGTAACCCTCTGTAACCTACAGCAACAGCCGTGTAACTCATTGTAATCCACAGCAATACATGTGTAACTCACTGTAACCCAAAGCAATGGTCGTGTAACACACTGTAACCCACAGCAACACCCATGTAACACACTGTAACCCACAGCAAAACCCATTTAACTCACTAACCCACAGCAACACCCGTGTAACTCACTAACCCACAGCAACACCCGTGTAACTCATTGTAACCCACAGCAACACCCGTGTAACTCACTATTACCCATAGGAACACCCGTGTAACTCACTGTAACCCACAGCAACACCCGTGTAACTCACTATTACCCACAGGAACCCCTGTGTAACACACTGAAACCCACAGTAACGCCTGTGTAAGTCAGTGTGGCCCACATCAACTCCTGCTTAACGCAGTATAACCCACAGCAACCCCTGTGTAACACCATGTAACCCACAGCAACCCCTGTGTAACTCAGTGTAACCCACAGGAACCCCTGCGTAACTCATTTTATCCCCACATTAACCTCTGTGCTACTCTCTGTAGCCCACAGGAACCCTGGTGTAACTCATTGTAAGTCAGCAACACCTGTGTAACTGACTGTAACCCACAGCAACCTCTGTTTAACACAATGTAATCCAGAGGAACCCTGTGTCACTCATTGTAACCCACAGCAACACCTGTGTAACTCACTGTAACCCGCAGCAACACCGTGTAACTCACTGTAACCCACAGCAACACCCCCGTGAGTCACTGTAACCACAGCAACAGCCGTGTAAATCACTAAGTCTCAGCAACACCCATGTAACTCACTATAATCCACAGCAAGATATGTGTAACTCACTGTAGCCCACAGCAATACCCGGGTAACTCACTGTAACGCACCGCAACCCCTGTGTAACTCACTGTAATGCACGGCAACATCCATGTAACTCACTGTAACCCACAGCAACACCCGTGTAACACACTGTAACCCACAGCAACACCCGTGTAACACACTGTAACCCACAGCAACACCCGTGTAACTCACTGTAACCTACAGCAACACCCGCGTAACTCACTGTAACCCACAGCAACACCCATGTAACTCACTGTAACCCACAGCAACACCTGTGTAACACACTGTAACCCACAGCAACACCCATATAACTCAGTGATCCACAGCAACACGTGTATCTCCCAGTAACCCACAGCAACACCCATGTAACTCACTAGCGCTCAGCAACACCGTGTAACCCACTGTAACCAGCAGCAACACCCGTGTAACTCCCAGTAACCCACAGCAACACCCATGTAACTCACTAGCCCTCAGCAACACCCGTGTAACCCACAGTAACCAACAGCAACACCTAAGATAAAAGCGAAGTACCGTGGATGCAGGAAATCTGAATCAAATACAGAAAATGCTGAAAAAACTCAGCAGATGTGACAGCATTTGTGGAGAGAGAACTAGAGTGAGTGTTTTGAGTCTGCCTGACCCTTTTGCAGACCATGAACTCTCTCCTCCTTCATCAACCCCTTTTTTAATTCCTTTTTTCTACATTATTTTTTTACTTTTTATCCATTTTAATTCTAATTTTTATCCATTTATCCGTGGTTTTGTCCCCTTTCCTATCCCCACTTCTATCCCGTTTTCAATTCTTTTTCTCCTCCTCCATCGACCTCCACTTTCAACAGTATTAATTTCATCACATTTGCACTTCTCTTCAGCTGTGAAGGAAGTGCATAGAGGCTTGAAATGTTAATTCTGGTTTTGTCTCCAAAGATGCTGCTAGCCTTGATCAGTGTGTCCAGTATTTTCTGTTTTTGTTGCCATAGAAACTCCTGTGTAACTCAGTGTAACCCGCAGCAATAGCTGTGTAACTCACTGTTACTCGCAGTAACGCACTGGAACCCACAGGAAGCGCTGCGTATCTCTCTGTAACCCACAGGAAACACTGTATAACACACTGTAACCCACAGCAAATCCTATGTAACTCTCTGTTCTCAACAGCAACCCCTGTTTAACTCAGAGAAACCCACAGAAATCTCTGTGTAACTCATTGTAACCCACTGCAATAGCTGTGTAACTCACTGTTGCTTGCAGCAACCACTGTGTAACTCACTGTAACTCACATAGGCCATTTATAACTATCGGAAAGCTCCGTTCAACTCACTGTAACCCGCATGAACCACTGCATATCTCTCTGTACCCCACAGGAAACGCTGTATAACACACTGTAACCCACAGCAACACCTGTGTAACTTACTGAAATCCACAGGAATCTCTGTGCAACTCATTGCAACCCACAGCAACCTCAGTGTAAAACACTGTAACCCAAAGGAATCTCTGTTTACCTCTCTGTAACCCACAGCAACACCCACGTAACACACTGTAACCCACAGCAGCCACTGTGTAACTCACTGTAACCCACAGCAACACCCGCGTAACTCACTGTAACCCACAGCAACACCCGTGTAACTCACTGTACCCCACAGCAACACCCGTATAACACATTATAACCCACAGCAACACACGTGTAACACACCGTAACCCACAGCCACACCCATGTAACTCACTAACCCACAGCAACACCCGTGTAACTCACTGTAATCCAGAGCAACACATGTGTAACTCACTGTTATCCACAGCAACACCTGTGCAACCAGCCGCAACCCCTGCGTAACTCACTGTAATGCACAGCAACATCTGTGTAACACACTGATAAGCACAGCAACATCCGTGTAACACTTGTAACCCACAGCAACACACGTGTAACACACCGTAAACCGCAGCAACACCTGTGTAACTCAGTGCAACCCGCAGCCACACCCATGTAAGTCACTGTAACCCACAGCATCACCCGTGTAACTCACGGTAACCCACAGCAACACCCATGTAGCTCAGTGTAACCCACAGCAACACCCGTATAACTCACTGTAACCCACAGCAATACCCGTGTAATTCACTGTAACCCACAGCAACACCTGTATAACTCACTGTAACCCACAGCAACACCTGTGTAACTCACTAACCCTCAGCAACACCCATGTAACTCACTGTAACCCACAGCATCTGCTGTGAAACTCACTGTAACCCACAAGATCCCCTGTGTAATTCCCTGTAACCCACATCAACACCCGTGTAACGAACTGTTATGAACAGCAACACCCGTGTAACTCACTCTAACGGACAGCAACACCTGCATAACTTATTGTAACCCACAGCAACAGCTGTGTAACTCACTATAATCCACAACAATACATGTGTAGCTCACTGTAATCCACAGCAAAGCCCATGTAACACACTGTAACCCACGTAACTCACTGTAACCCACAGCAACACCCGTGTAACTCACTGTAATCCACAGCAACACCTGTTTAACACACTGTAACCCACAGCAACACCCATATAACTCACTGTAACCCTCAGCAACACCCGTGTAACTCACTGTAACCCACAGCAATGCCCATCTAACACACTGTAACCCATGTAACTCAATGTAACCCACAGCAACACCCATGCAACTCACTGTAATCCACAGCAACACCTGTGTAACCTGCCGCAACCCCTGTGTAACTCACTGTAACCCACAGCAACACCTGTGTAACACACTCTAACCCACAGCAACACCATGTAACTCACTGTAACCCACAGCAACACCCATATAACTCACTGTAACCCTCAGCAACACCTGTGTAACTCCCAGTAACCCACAGCAACACCCATGTAACTCACTAGCCCTCAGCAACACCCGTGTAACCCACTGTAACCAGCAGCAACACCTAAGATAAAAGCGAAGTACCGTGGATGCAGGAAATCTGAAACAAATACAGAAAATGCTGAAAAAACTCAGCAGATGTGACAGCAGCTGTGGAGAGAGAACTAGAGTGAGTGTTTCGAGTCTGCCTGACCCTTTTGCAGACCATGAACTCTCTCCTTCATCACCAACTCCTTTTTTTAATCCCTTTTTTCTACATTAATTTTATTTTTTATCCATTTCAATTCTAATTTTTATCCATTTATCTGTGGTTTGGCCCCATTTTCTATTCCCCTTTTCTATCCCATTTTCCATTCTTTTTCTCCCCCTCCATCGACCTCCACTTTCAACAGTATTAATTTCATCACATTTGCACTTCTCTTCAGGTGTGAAGGAGGTGCATCCAGGCTCGAAATGTTAATTCTGGTTTTGTCTCCAAAGATGCCGCTAGCCTTGATCAGTGTGTCCGGTATTTTCTGTTTTTGTTGCCATAGAAACCCCCGTGTAACTCAGTGTAACCCGCAGCAATAGCTGTGTAACTCACTGTTACTCGCAGTAACGCACTGGAACCCACAGGAAGCGCTGCGTATCTCTCTGTAACCCACAGGAAACACTGTATAACACACTGTAATCCACAGCAAATCCTATGTAACTCTCTGTTCTCAACAGCAACCCCTGTTTAACTCAGAGAAACCCACAGAAATCTCTGTGTAACTCATTGTAACCCACTGCAATAGCTGTGTAACTCACTGTTGCTCACAGCAACCACTGTGTAACTCACTGTAACCCGCATGAACCACTGCATATCTCTCTGTACCCCACAGGAAACCCTGTATAACACACTGTAACCCACAGCAACACCTGTATAACCCACAGCAACACCCGTGTATACCACTGTAACCCACTGCAACACCCGTGTAACCCTCTGTAACCTACAGCAACAGCCGTGTAACTCATTGTAATCCACAGCAATACATGTGTAACTCACTGTAACCCAAAGCAATGGTCGTGTAACACACTGTAACCCACAGCAACACCCATGTAACACACTATAACCCACAGCAAAACCCATTTAACTCACTAACCCACAGCAACACCCGTGTAACTCACTAACCCACAGCAACACCCGTGTAACTCATTGTAACCCACAGCAACACCCGTGTAACTCACTATTACCCATAGGAACACCCGTGTAACTCACTGTAACCCACAGCAACACCCGTGTAACTCACTATTACCCACAGGAACCCCTGTGTAACACACTGAAACCCACAGTAACGCCTGTGTAAGTCAGTGTGGCCCACATCAACTCCTGCTTAACGCAGTATAACCCACAGCAACCCCTGTGTAACACCATGTAACCCACAGCAACCCCTGTGTAACTCAGTGTAACCCACAGGAACCCCTGCGTAACTCATTTTATCCCCACATTAACCTCTGTGCTACTCTCTGTAGCCCACAGGAACCCTGGTGTAACTCATTGTAAGTCAGCAACACCTGTGTAACTGACTGTAACCCACAGCAACCTCTGTTTAACACAATGTAATCCAGAGGAACCCTGTGTCACTCATTGTAACCCACAGCAACACCTGTGTAACTCACTGTAACCCGCAGCAACACCGTGTAACTCACTGTAACCCACAGCAACACCCCCGTGAGTCACTGTAACCACAGCAACAGCCGTGTAAATCACTAAGTCTCAGCAACACCCATGTAACTCACTATAATCCACAGCAAGATATGTGTAACTCACTGTAACCCACAGCAATACCCGGATAACTCACTGTAAAGCACCGCAACCCCTGTGTAACTCACTGTAATGCACGGCAACATCCATGTAACTCACTGTAACCCACAGCAACACCCGTGTAACTCACTGTAACCCACAGCAACACCCGTGTAACTCACTGTAACCCACAGCAACACCCGTGTAACTCACTGTAACCCACAGCAATACCTGTGTAACTTACTGTAACCCACAGCAACACCCATGTAACTCACTGCAACCCACAGCAACACCCATGTAACTCACTGTAATCCACAGCAACACCCGTGTAACTCACTGTAATCCACAGCAACACCCGTGTAACTCACTGTAACCCACAGCAATACCTGTGTAACTCACTGTAACCCACAGCAACACCCATCTAACTCACTGCAACCCACAGCAACACCCATGTAACTCACTGTAATCCACAGCAACACCCGTGTAACTCACTGTAATCCACAGCAACACCCGTGTAACTCACTGTAACCCACAGCAATACCTGTGTAACTTACTGTAACCCACAGCAACACCCGTGTAACTCACTGTAACCCACAGCAACACCCGTGTAACTCACTGTAACCCACAGCAACACCCATGTAACTCACTGCAACCCACAGCAACACCCATGTAACTCACTGTAATCCACAGCAACACCCGTGTAACTCACTGTAATCCACAGCAACACCCGTGTAACTCACTGAAATCCACAGCAACACCCATGTAACTCCCAGTAACCCACAGCAACACCTGTGTAACTCACTGTAACCCTCAGCAACACCCATGTAACTCCCAGTAACCCACAGCAATACCCATGTAACTCACTAGCCCTCAGCAACACCCGTGTAACTCACTGTAACCCTCAGCAACACCCGTGTAACTCACTAGCCCTCAGCAATACCCGTGTAACCCACTGTAACCAGCAGCAACAGCTAAGATAAAAGCGAAGTAGCGTGGATGCAGGAAATCTGAAACAAATACAGAAAATGCTGAAAAAACTCAGCAGATGTGACAGCTTCTGTGGAGAGAGAACTAGAGTGAGTGTTTTGAGTCTGCCTGACCCTTTTGCAGACCATGAACTCTCTCCTCCTTCATCAACCCCTTTTTTTAATCCCTCTTTTCTACATTAAATTTTATTTTTTATCCATTTTAATTCTAATTTTTATACATTTATCTGTGGTTTTGTCCCCTTTTCTATCCCCACTTCTATCCCATTTTCCATCCTTTTTTTCCCCCTCCATCGACCTCCACTTTCAACAGTATTAATTTCATCACATTTGCACTTCTCTTCAGCTGTGAAGGAAGTGCATCCAGGCTCGAAATGTTAATTCTGGTTTTGTCTCCAAATATGCTGCTAGCCCTGATCAGTTTGTCCAGTATTTTCTGTTTTTGTTGCCATAGAAACTCCTGTGTAACTCAGTGTAACCCGCAGCAATAGCTGTGTAACTCACTGTTACTCGCAGTAAAGCACTAGAACCCACAGGAACCGCTGCGTATCTCTCTGTAACCCACAGGAAACACTGTATAACACACTGTAACCCACAGCAAATCCTATGTAAGTCTGTTCTCAACAGCAACCCCTGTTTAACTCAGAGAAACCCATAGAAATCTCTGTGTAACTCATTGTAACCCACTGCAATAGCTGTGTAACTCAATGTTGCTCACAGCAACCACTGTGTAACTCACTGTAACTCACACAGGCCATTTATAACTATCGGAAAGCTCCATTCAACTCACTGTAACCCATCGGAACCCTTGTGTATCTCATTGCGACCCACAGCAATAGCTGTGTAACTCACTGTAACTGACATGAACCACTGCGTATCTCTCTGTACCCCACAGGAAACCCTGTATAACACACTGTAACCCACAGCAATAGCCATGTAACCCACAGCAGCACCTGTATAACCCACAGCAACACCCGTTTATACCACTGTAACCCACTGCAACACCCGTATAACCCTCTGTAACCTACAGCAACAGCCGTGTAACTTACTGTAATCCACAGCAATACATGTGTAACTCACTGTAACCCAAAGCATCCCCTGTGTAATTCCCTGTAACCCACAGCAACACCCGTGTAACTCATTCACCCTCAACAACACCCGCGTAACTCGCTGTTACCCACAGCAACACCCGTGTAACTCACTATAACCCACAGCAACGCCCGTTTAACTCACTGTAATCCACAGCAACCCCCGTGTAATGCACTGTTATGCACAGCAACATCCGTGTAATTCACTGTAACCCACAACATCACCCTTGTAACTCACTGTAAGCCTCAGTAACATCCGTGTAACTCACTGTAACCCACAGCAACACCCGTGTCACTCACTAACCCACATCAACAACTGTGTAAATCACTGTAACCCACAGCAATACCCATGTCACTAACTCACATCAACACCCGTTTAACTCACTGTAACCCACAGCAACACCCGTTTAACTCACTGTGACCCACAGCAACACCCGCTTAACTCACTGTAACCCACAGCAACACCCGCTTAACTCACTGTAACCCACAGCAACCCCTGCGTAACTCACTGTAACCCACAGCAACACTCGTGTACCTCACTGTAACCCACAGCAACACCCGCGTAACTCACTGTAACCCACAGCAACACCCGTGTAACTCACTATTACCCACAGGAACCCCTGTGTAACACACTGAAACCCACAGTAACGCCTGTGTAAGTCAGTGTGGCACACATCAACCCCTGTTTAACGCAGTATAACCCACAGCAACCCCTGTGTAACACCATGTAACCCACATTAACCTCTGTGCTACTCACTGTAACCCACAGCAACACCTGCGTAACTCACTGTAACCCACAGCAACACCCGCGTAACTCACTGTAACCCACAGCAAAACCCATGTAACTGACAGTAACCCACAGCAACACCCACGTAACTGACTGTAACCCACAGCAACACCCACATAACTGACTGTAACCCACAGCAACACCCGCGTACCTCACTGTAACCCACAGCAACACCTGCTTAACTCACTGTAACCCACAGCAACACCTGTGTACCTCACTGTAACCAACAGCAACCCCTGCGTAACTCACTGTAACCCACAGCAACACCCACGTAACTCACTGTAACCCACAGCAACCCACAGCAACACCCGCATAACTCACTGTAACCCACTGCAACACCCGCATAACTCTCTGTAACCCACAGCAAAACCCATGTAACTGACTGTAACCCACAGCAACACCCATATAACTGACTGTAACCCACAGCAACACCCGCGTAACTGACTGTAACCCACAGCAACACCCGCGTAACTTACTGTAACCCATAGCAACACCCGCGTAACTCACTGTAACCATCAGCATCACCCGCGTAACTCACTTTAACCCACAGCAGCACCCGCGTAACTCACTGTAACGCACAGCAACCGCTGTTTAACTCACTGTTACCCTCAGGAACTCATGTAACTTCCTATAAACCACAGGAACATCTTTATAATTCACTGTAACGCAGAGCAAAACCTATGTAACTCACTGTAACTAGCAGCAGATCCTGTGAAGCTCACCCTAACCCACAGCCACTTTCCCATGTTCCAGTTACTGACTCACTGGTCTGTGAACTTCGTTTCCCTGGTTTGCTTTAGTGAAGTCCATTTAAAATTTTGATGGTTACTGTTTCCTCCATCTGTCTCCAAGTGTTCTAACTCAATACTTTCATACTTCTGAATATCTGAGAGGACTACACATGAAATACAGGAAAAGGCCATTTGGCCCAACCAGTCGGTTTTATGATCCACTCACGCCTCCTCCCATCTTTCCTCATCGAAATCTATCATTGTAACTTTCTGTTCCCTTCTCCATCATATGCTTGCCTTGCATTCCCTCAAATGTGTCTATACTATTCACTTCAACCACTCTCTGTAGTAGTGAGTTTCACACTCTCGCCATTCTCTGAGTAAAGAAGTTTCTCTTGAATTTCCTACTGGATTTCTTGGTGACTGTTTTATATTGATGCCATCTCGTTCTGCTCTTCCCCACAAGAGGGAAAATTCTGTTTGTATCCACTTTATTATAATATATTTCTTAATTTTAAAAACCTCTATTAGGTCACCCCTCAGCTGCCTTTTATCAGGTGAAAAGACCTAGCCTGTCACTGCTTTTCCTTTAGGCATGTGTTAGTGCCCCTATTCTGCACCATCTCCATTGCTTTCACATCTACCCTGAAGAGCCCAAAACTGGGCTTGGTTGTTGTAACCATTGACTGGTATGGAGGAGTACTGATTTGGCATTTTCTCTGTGCTTGTATTTTCAAAACCTTATGGTCCCAAAAATTATTTTTTAAAGAACTGTATTAATTACTACTACTATTCCAGAATTGTCCATCTGAATCTCTCGTCTCACTGCTCCTCCTCCTTGCCTCGCAGAATTCTTCACTTCCTATTTCTCCATTCTTCATCTAGTAATTGTCTGTCTTATTTGCAACGCTATCTTTGTCCATCTGCTTTTTTTAAAAACCAATCTTTGTCTTCCTGAGGTCATTTACATTCATGGGTATAGAGGATCAAGCTCCGAAGCCTGAATCGTGTCCAATGCCATATTGTTTTAGACACTGTAGAGAAATCACTGCCAGACCCTTTATTCCAGCTCATTCCATTCCTTGAATATGCCTAGTGCCTGTTCTAAGACCCAAACTAGATCTAGTTTACTCTAAATGCAGATCCTGTCGGCCTGCATTTTTTCGGATTACAGGGCTACTTGTGGCCTAACCAGTAACCCCAAAGGAACCACTGAATGGCAATAAAAAGTAAATTAATTGAAAAATACATAACCAACTGAGAAGCTCCAGAATAAGATTACCAACCACTGTTGGCCACACCTCACCACCACAACCAACTCCCCCTGGTCTTATTTAACCAACAACCTCTTGGACTGTGAGTTACCATCATAACGAGAGCGAACTTTCAGTTCAGTTGTGTTTTCATTATTGCCACTGCAGCAGGCGGTAAAGAAGGCAAATGGTATGTTGGCCTTCATAGCCAGAGGATTCGAGTACAGGAACAGGGATGTCTTGCTGCAATTGTACAGGGCCTTGGTGAGACCACACCTGGAATATTGTGTGCAGTTTTGGTCTCCTTATCTGAGGAAGCATGTTCTTGGTATAGAGGGAGTGGAGCAAAGGTTTACCCGACTGATTCCTGGGATGGTGGGACTGACATATGAGGAGAGATTGAGTCGATTAGGATTATATTTACAGGAGTTCAGAAGAATGAGGGGGAATCTCATAGAAACCTATAAAATTCTAACAGGACGAGACAGGGTAGATGCAGGAAGGATGATCCCGATGGTGAAGGAGTCCAGAACCAGGGGTCACAGTCTGAGGATATGGGGTAGACCATTTAGGACTGAGATGAGGAGAAATTTCTTCACTCAGAGAGTGGTGGGCCTGTGGAATTCGTTACCACAGAAAATAGTTGAGACCAGAACATTGTATGTTTTCAGGAAGGAGTTAGATATAGCTCTTGGGGCAAAAGGGATCAAAGGGTATGGGGAGAAAGCGGGAGCAGGCTATTGAGTCAGATGATCAGCCATGATCAGAATGAATGGTGGAGCAGGCTCGAAGGGCCGATTGGCCTTTTCATGCTCCTATATTCTATGTTTCTATGTTCCCACATGGCTCGTTGTGCTTGTAGGTCACCAACCGTGTTCAGCACATGTCATGTGTTCACATACATGCATTCTGAACCTGTCTTTCTATTCCCCATTGTCATTCCTAGTCTGCTTCTCTAATATGGCACTGCTTCCTTTCCATTACTATCCAACACACACTCCTTTATGCACCTTATTCCTCTTGTCTACTACTACTCTGCTGAATTTAGCTGAAACCTTCCCCATTCACACTAGTGAAGCTCCCCGTGAGGATATTGGTCTCAGCCCTGTTGTCCCATCTGAATTGGGATCTCCCACCCCAGAACTTGTCCCAATGCCCCAAGAATCTGAAGCCCTCCTGCACCACCTCCGTAACATCGCCTATCTTTACCTATCTCAGCTGACCTGCGAAACTTTCATCCATGCCTTCATTACCTCGAGACTCAATTATTTCAATGCACTCTGCATGGTCTCCCTCATTCTACCCTTTGTAAACTTCAGGTGATCCAAAACTCAGCTGCCCACATCATTCCCCTATTGCCCCTGTGCTCACTGACCTATACTGGCTCCGGGTCAAACAACATCTTGATTTTTAAAATTCTCACTCTTGTTTGCAAATCCCTTCATGGCCTCACCCCTTCCTACCTCTGTAATCTCATCCAGACCCTCAACCCTCTGAGATACCTGCACTCCTCTAATTCTGGCCTATTGTGCATCCCCAATTATAATTGCTCCACAGGTGGCTGCATCATCAGCTGCTGGGACCCCAAGCTCTGAAATTCCCTTCCTACACCTATCTATCTCAATTTCCTCCTTAAAACCAACCTCTGTGACCAAGTTTTTCTCATCTGACCTAATATCTCCTTATGTGGCTCTGTCATATGTTATTTTATAATGCTCCTGTGTAGCACCTTGGGATGATGCCTCTAATTGCACACTGATCCTCCCTATTTTCTTCTTTCGACTCTCACCAGAACCTGGCACTGAATGTGATGTGGAGATTACTACCTGCAGAGTGCTACTTTGTAAAGTCCTTCTTACCACAGGGAAGTTTAACCAAAGGACCTCAATACCTGCTCTCGCTATATCTGGTTGCCTCCCTTCCCCTTGCAGAATATTCTGCACTCTATCTCTCACTCTGTTCCCCCCACCACAGGAATCCTCCCTGAACGCCCACGGGATTCTCCACACACCCCCACTACCCTCTCCCTATGCCCTGACTACCCTCCACTCCATCCCCCCAGGCTGACCTAACTCCTCCCTTCCCCCAAGCCCGACCCAATTCCCCTCTCCCCCAGGCCCTACCCTATCTCACCTGGTCTGAGTCAGAAGTTCAGGCGAGATAGGAGTGGCTAGATTTCAAGGTAACTAACTCTGAGCAGAGTGCAATCTGACTCAATTGCCACTCTACAGGAAGTTATGGGCCAATATTTCATGTGAGGTCAGTCGGCAATCTTCGATGAGGAAGACCATATAAACCCACATAGAGACCCTAACATCTCTACATTGTCGGAACTGAATGTTTCCAAAATCGTGTCAGGCCACTTGCCTCCACTCCTCTATCCAGAATTGAATTCGACAAATGGAGATAACTGTAAAGGTACTTGTAGCTGCAGTAGTTGAAGTACATGAAGCCATTATTATTTGTAGTGCGGCTCTGTTTTCTTCCGTAACTTGTGCCTTATACAGTCATTCATCTGACAAATGTTGCAGTGCAGAAAACCGCCCCTGACTACGATCCGGAAAAGGTAAGAAGCATTAATCAATGCCATGGGATGTGCAATCATGGGCAGGGAAGAAGGGCACTATTGGGAGGACACTGTTGGGCAGAGCATTGGTGGGTGTGGCATTGATGGGAGGGCAAGTGCATGGGGGCATGGTGGGAGGGACATTGCCAGTGTTTCTACTGGCTGGCTGTTTGGGTGTATATAAACATTACAGTAAATGACAATCCATACCTCACTGACAGGCTGGGTTTCACTTTGTTACACATTGATACACTGTGATATGGTGCAATTTACTGTGATTTACTATGATGCAATCCAATTCACTGCTTGTCACAGGGACGCACTGTGAGGCACTGTAATAAACTGCCACACACTAACAAACTGCAACATTGTGACACAGTGTAACAAATTGCAACATATTAACAAACTGCAATACACTGAGACACTAACAAACTGCAACATACTGAGACACTGTAACAAACTGCAACACACTGAGACACAGTTACAAACTGCAACAGAGTTCGAGACACTGTAACAAACTGCAACACACTGAGACACTAACAAATTTCAACACACTGAGACACAGTAACAAACTGCAACACAGTTCGAGACACTGTAACAAACTGCAACACACTGAGACACTGTAACAAACTGCAGCACACTGAGAAACTAACAGGCTGCAGCACGCTGAGACACTGTAACAAACTGCAGCACGCTGAGACACTGTAACAAACTGCAGCACACTGAGACACTGTAACAAACTGCAGCGCGCTGAGACACTGTAACAAACTGCAACACACTGAGAAACTGTAACAAGCTTCAACACACTGAGACACTAACAAACTGCAGCATTTTGAGAAACTGTAACAAACTGCAACACAGTGAGACACTAACAAACTGCAACACGATGAGACACTGTAACAAGCTGCAGCATGCTGAGACACTGTAACAAACTGCAGCATGCTGAGACACTAACAAACTGCAGCATGCTGAGACACTAACAAACAGCAACACACTGAGAAACTGTAATAAACTGCAACACGCTGAGACACTGTTAGAAACTGCAATACACTGTGACACTAACAAACTGCAACACACTGAGACACTAACAAACTGGAACCCACTGAGACAATGTAACAAACTGCAGCATGCTGAGACACTGTAACAAACTGCAGCATGCTGAGACACTAACAAACTGCAGCATGCTGAGACACTAACAAACAGCAACACACTGAGAAACTGTAATAAACTGCAACACGCTGAGACACTGTTAGAAACTGCAATACACTGTGACACTAACAAACTGCAACACACTGAGACACTAACAAACTGGAACCCACTGAGACACTGTAACAAACTGCAGCATGCTGAGACACTAACAGACTGCAGCACGCTGAGACACTGTAACAAACTGCAGCATGCTGAGACACTAACAAACTGCAGCATGCTGAGACACTAACAAACTGCAGCATGCTGAGACACTAACAAACAGCAACACACTGAGACACTGTAACAAACTGCAACACGCTGTGACACTAACAAACTGCAAGACGCTGAGACACTGTAACAAACTGCAGCACGCTGAGACACTGTAACAAACTGCAGCATGCTGAGACACTATAACAAACTGCAGCACGCTGAGACACTAAAAAAATGCAGCACGCTGAAATACTGTAACAAACTGCAGCACACTGAGACACTGTAACTAAGTGCAGCATGATGAGACACTGTAACTAAGTGTAGCATGCTGAAACACTAACAAACTGCAGCACGCTGAGTCACTAACATACTGCAGCACACTGAGACACTATAACAAACTGCAGCATGCTGAGACACTGTAACAAACTGCAACACACTGAGAAACTGTAACAAGCTTCAACACACTGAGACACTAACAAACTGCAGCATTTTGAGACACTGTAACAAACTGCAACACAGTGAGACACTAAAAAACTGCAGCACGATGAGACACTGTAACAAGCTGCAACACACTGAGACACTAACAAACTGGAACCCGCTGAGACACTGTAACAAACTGCAGCATGCTGAGACACTGTAACAAACTGCAGTATGCTGAGACACTAACAAACTGCAGCATGCTGAGACACTAACAAACAGCAACACACTGAGAAACTGTAATAAACTGCAACACGCTGAGACACTGTTAGAAACTGCAATACACTGTGACACTAACAAACTGCAACACACTGAGACACTAACAAACTGGAACCCACTGAGACACTGTAACAAACTGCAGCATGCTGAGACACTAACAGACTGCAGCACGCTCAGACACTGTAACAAACTGCAGCATGCTGAGACACTAACAAACTGCAGCATGCTGAGACACTAACAAACAGCAACACACTGAGACACTGTAACAAACTGCAACACGCTGTGACACTAACAAACTGCAAGACACTGAGACACTGTAACAAACTGCAACACACTGAGACACTGTAACAAACTGCAGCACACTGAGAAACTAACAGGCTGCAGCACGCTGAGACACTGTAACAAACTGCAGCACGCTGAGACACTGTAACAAACTGCAGCACACTGAGACACTGTAACAAACTGCAGCGCGCTGAGACACTGTAACAAACTGCAACACACTGAGAAACTGTAACAAGCTTCAACACACTGAGACACTAACAAACTGCAGCATTTTGAGAAACTGTAACAAACTGCAACACAGTGAGACACTAACAAACTGCAACACGATGAGACACTGTAACAAGCTGCAACACACTGAGACACTAACAAACCGGAACCCGCTGAGACACTGTAACAAACTGCAGCATGCTGAGACACTGTAACAAACTGCAGCATGCTGAGACACTAACAAACTGCAGCATGCTGAGACACTAACAAACAGCAACACACTGAGAAACTGTAATAAACTGCAACACGCTGAGACACTGTTAGAAACTGCAATACACTGTGACACTAACAAACTGCAACACACTGAGACACTAACAAACTGGAACCCACTGAGACAATGTAACAAACTGCAGCATGCTGAGACACTGTAACAAACTGCAGCATGCTGAGACACTAACAAACTGCAGCATGCTGAGACACTAACAAACAGCAACACACTGAGAAACTGTAATAAACTGCAACACGCTGAGACACTGTTAGAAACTGCAATACACTGTGACACTAACAAACTGCAACACACTGAGACACTAACAAACTGGAACCCACTGAGACACTGTAACAAACTGCAGCATGCTGAGACACTAACAGACTGCAGCACGCTGAGACACTGTAACAAACTGCAGCATGCTGAGACACTAACAAACTGCAGCATGCTGAGACACTAACAAACTGCAGCATGCTGAGACACTAACAAACAGCAACACACTGAGACACTGTAACAAACTGCAACACGCTGTGACACCAACAAACTGCAAGACGCTGAGACACTGTAACAAACTGCAGCACGCTGAGACACTGTAACAAACTGCAGCATGCTGAGACACTATAACAAACTGCAGCACGCTGAGACACTAAAAAAATGCAGCACGCTGAAATACTGTAACAAACTGCAGCACACTGAGACACTGTAACTAAGTGCAGCATGATGAGACACTGTAACTAAGTGTAGCATGCTGAAACACTAACAAACTGCAGCACGCTGAGACACTAACATACTGCAGCACACTGAGACACTATAACAAACTGCAGCATGCTGAGACACTGTAACAAACTGCAACACACTGAGAAACTGTAACAAGCTTCAACACACTGAGACACTAACAAACTGCAGCATTTTGAGACACTGTAACAAACTGCAACACAGTGAGACACTAAAAAACTGCAGCACGATGAGACACTGTAACAAGCTGCAACACACTGAGACACTAACAAACTGGAACCCGCTGAGACACTGTAACAAACTGCAGCATGCTGAGACACTGTAACAAACTGCAGTATGCTGAGACACTAACAAACTGCAGCATGCTGAGACACTAACAAACAGCAACACACTGAGAAACTGTAATAAACTGCAACACGCTGAGACACTGTTAGAAACTGCAATACACTGTGACACTAACAAACTGCAACACACTGAGACACTAACAAACTGGAACCCACTGAGACACTGTAACAAACTGCAGCATGCTGAGACACTAACAGACTGCAGCACGCTCAGACACTGTAACAAACTGCAGCATGCTGAGACACTAACAAACTGCAGCATGCTGAGACACTAACAAACAGCAACACACTGAGACACTGTAACAAACTGCAACACGCTGTGACACTAACAAACTGCAAGACACTGAGACACTGTAACAAACTGCAGCACGCTGAGACACTGTAACAAACTGCAGCACGCTGAGACACTATAACAAACTGCAGCACGCTGAGACACTAAAAAAATGCAGCACGCTGAAATACTGTAACAAACTGCAGCACGCTGAGACACTGTAACAAACTGGAACACACTGACTCACTGTAACAAACTGCAGCACACTGAGACACTTACAGACTGCAGCACGCTGAGACACTGTAACTAAGTGCAGCATGATGAGACACTGTAACTAAGTGTAGCATGCTGAAACACTGACAAACTGCAGCACGCTGAGACACTAACATTCTGCAGCACACTGAGACACTGTAACAAACTGCAGCATGCTGAGACACTGTAACAAACTGCAACACACTGAGAAAATGTAACAAGCTTCAACACACTGAGACACTAACAAACTGCAGCATTTTGAGACACTGTAACAAACTGCAACACAGTGAGACACTAAAAAACTGCAGCACGATGAGACACTGTAACAAGCTGCAACACACTGAGACACTAACAAACTGGAACCCGCTGAGACACTGTAACAAACTGCAGCATGCTGAGACACTGTAACAAACTGCAGTATGCTGAGACACTAACAAACTGCAGCATGCTCAGACACTGTAACAAACTGCAGCATGCTGAGACACTAACAAACTGCAGCATGCTGAGACACTAACAAACTGCAGCATGCTGTGACACTAACAAACTGCAAGACACTGAGACACTGTAACAAACTGCAGCACGCTGAGACACTGTAACAAACTGCAGCACGCTGAGAAACTATAACAAACTGCAGCGCGCTGAGACACTAAAAAAATGCAGCACGCTGAAATACTGTAACAAACTGCAGCACGCTGAGACACTGTAACAAACTGGAACACACTGACTCATTGTAACAAACTGCAGCACACTGAGACACTTACAGACTGCAGCACGCTGAGATACTGTAACTAAGTGCAGCATGATGAGACACTGTAACTAAGTGTAGCATGCTGAAACACTAACAAACTGCAGCACGCTGAGACACTAACATACTGCAGCACACTGAGACACTGTAACAAACTGCAGCATGCTGAGACACTGTAACAAACTGGAACACACTGACTCATTGTAACAAACTGCAGCACACTGAGACACTGTAACTAAGTGCAGCATGATGAGACACTGTAACTAAGTGTAGCATGCTGAAACACTAACAAACTGCAGCACGCTGAGACACTAACATACTGCAGCACACTGAGACACTGTAACAAACTGCAGCATGCTGAGACACTGTAACAAACTGCAACACACTGAGAAAATGTAACAAGCTTCAACACACTGAGACACTAACAAACTGCAGCATTTTGAGACACTGTAACAAACTGCAACACAGTGAGACACTAAAAAACTGCAGCACGATGAGACACTGTAACAAGCTGCAACACACTGAGACACTAACAAACTGGAACCCGCTGAGACACTGTAACAAACTGCAGCATGCTGAGACACTGTAACAAACTGCAGCATGCTGAGACACTAACAGACTGCAGCACGCTCAGACACTGTAACAAACTGCAGCATGCTGAGACACTAACAAACTGCAGCATGCTGAGACACTAACAAACTGCAGCATGCTGTGACACTAACAAACTGCAAGACACTGAGACACTGTAACAAACTGCAGCACGCTGAGACACTGTAACAAACTGCAGCACGCTGAGACACTATAACAAACTGCAGCACGCTGAGACACTAAAAAAATGCAGCACGCTGAAATACTGTAACAAACTGCAGCACGCTGAGACACTGTAACAAACTGGAACACACTGACTCATTGTAACAAACTGCAGCACACTGAGACACTTACAGACTGCAGCACGCTGAGATACTGTAACTAAGTGCAGCATGATGAGACACTGTAACTAAGTGTAGCATGCTGAAACACTAACAAACTGCAGCACGCTGAGACACTAACATACTGCAGCACACTGAGACACTGTAACAAACTGCAGCATGCTGAGACACTGTAACAAACTGGAACACACTGACTCATTGTAACAAACTGCAGCACACTGAGACACTTACAGACTGCAGCACGCTGAGACACTGTAACTAAGTGCAGCATGATGAGACACTGTAACTAAGTGTAGCATGCTGAAACACTAACAAACTGCAGCACGCTGAGACACTAACATACTGCAGCACACTGAGACACTGTAACAAACTGCAGCATGCTGAGACACTGTAACAAACTGCAGCACACTGAGACACTGTAACAAACTGCAGCACACAGACACTGTAATAAACTTCAACACACTGAGACACTAACAAACTGCAGCATGCTGAGACACTGTAACAGACTGCAACACACTGAGACACTAACTAACTGCAACACACTGAGACACTAACTAACTGCAACACACTGAGACACTAACTGCAACACACTGAGCCACTAACAAACTGCAACACACTGTGACACTAACAAATTGCAACACACTGAGACACTAACAAATTGCAACACACTGAGACACTGTAACAAAATGCAGCACGCTGAGACACTGTAACAAACTGCAGCATTCTGAGACACTGTAACAAACTGCAGCACTCTGAGACACTGTAACAAACTGCAGCATGCTGAGACACTAACAAACTGCAGCATGCTGAGACACTAACAAACAGCAACACACTGAGAAACTGTAATAAACTGCAACACGCTGAGACACTGTTAGAAACTGCAATACACTGTGACACTAACAAACTGCAACACACTGAGACACTAACAAACTGGAACCCACTGAGACAATGTAACAAACTGCAGCATGCTGAGACACTGTAACAAACTGCAGCATGCTGAGACACTAACAAACTGCAGCATGCTGAGACACTAACAAACAGCAACACACTGAGAAACTGTAATAAACTGCAACACGCTGAGACACTGTTAGAAACTGCAATACACTGTGACACTAACAAACTGCAACACACTGAGACACTAACAAACTGGAACCCACTGAGACACTGTAACAAACTGCAGCATGCTGAGACACTAACAGACTGCAGCACGCTGAGACACTGTAACAAACTGCAGCATGCTGAGACACTAACAAACTGCAGCATGCTGAGACACTAACAAACTGCAGCATGCTGAGACACTAACAAACAGCAACACACTGAGACACTGTAACAAACTGCAACACGCTGTGACACTAACAAACTGCAAGACGCTGAGACACTGTAACAAACTGCAGCACGCTGAGACACTGTAACAAACTGCAGCATGCTGAGACACTATAACAAACTGCAGCACGCTGAGACACTAAAAAAATGCAGCACGCTGAAATACTGTAACAAACTGCAGCACGCTGAGACACTGTAACAAACTGGAACACACTGACTCACTGTAACAAACTGCAGCACACTGAGAAACTTACAGACTGCAGCACACTGAGACACTGTAACTAAGTGCAGCATGATGAGACACTGTAACTAAGTGTAGCATGCTGAAACACTAACAAACTGCAGCACGCTGAGACACTAACATACTGCAGCACACTGAGACACTATAACAAACTGCAGCATGCTGAGACACTGTAACAAACTGCAACACACTGAGAAACTGTAACAAGCTTCAACACACTGAGACACTAACAAACTGCAGCATTTTGAGACACTGTAACAAACTGCAACACAGTGAGACACTAAAAAACTGCAGCACGATGAGGCACTGTAACAAGCTGCAACACACTGAGACACTAACAAACTGGAACCCGCTGAGACACTGTAACAAACTGCAGCATGCTGAGACACTGTAACAAACTGCAGTATGCTGAGACACTAACAAACTGCAGCATGCTGAGACACTAACAAACAGCAACACACTGAGAAACTGTAATAAACTGCAACACGCTGAGACACTGTTAGAAACTGCATTACACTGTGACACTAACAAACTGCAACACACTGAGACACTAACAAACTGGAACCCACTGAGACACTGTAACAAACTGCAGCATGCTGAGACACTAACAGACTGCAGCACGCTCAGACACTGTAACAAACTGCAGCATGCTGAGACACTAACAAACTGCAGCATGCTGAGACACTAACAAACAGCAACACACTGAGACACTGTAACAAACTGCAACACGCTGTGACACTAACAAACTGCAAGACACTGAGACACTGTAACAAACTGCAGCACGCTGAGACACTGTAACAAACTGCAGCACGCTGAGACACTATAACAAACTGCAGCACGCTGAGACACTAAAAAAATGCAGCACGCTGAAATACTGTAACAAACTGCAGCACGCTGAGACACTGTAACAAACTGGAACACACTGACTCACTGTAACAAACTGCAGCACACTGAGACACTTACAGACTGCAGCACGCTGAGATACTGTAACTAAGTGCAGCATGATGAGACACTGTAACTAAGTGTAGCATGCTGAAACACTAACAAACTGCAGCACTCTGAGACACTAACATACTGCAGCACACTGAGACACTGTAACAAACCGCAACACGCTGAGACACTGTAACAAATTGCAACACGCTGAGACACTGTAACAAACTGCAGCACACTGAGACACTGTAACAAACTGCAGCACACAGACACTGTAATAAACTTCAACACACTGATACACTAACAAACTGCAGCATGCTGAGACACTGTAACAGACTGCAACACACTGAGACACTAACTAACTGCAACACACTGAGACACAAACTAACTGCAACACACTGAGACACTAACTGCAACACACTGAGCCACTAACAAACTGCAACACACTGTGACACTAACAAACTGTAACACACTGAGACACTAACAAATTGCAACACACTGAGACACTGTAACAAAATGCAGCACGCTGAGACACTGTAACAAACTGCAGCATGCTGAGACACTGTAACAAACTGCAACATGCTGAGACACTAACAAACAGCAACACACTGAGACACTGTAACAAACTGCAACACGCTGAGACACTGTAACAAACTGCAACACGCTGAGACACTGTAACAAATTGCAGCACACTGACACTGTAATAAACTTCAACACACTGAGACACTAACTAATTGCAACACACTGAGACACTAACAAACTTCAACACACTGAGACACTAAGAAACTGCAACAAACTGAGACAATGTAACAAACTGCAGCATGCTGAGACACTGTAACAAACTGCAGCATGCTGAGACACTGTAACAAACTGCAGCATGCTGAGACACTGTAACAAACTGCAGCATTCTGAGACACTGTAACAAACTGCAGCACGCTGAGACACTGTTAGAAACTGCAATACACTGTGACACTAACAAACTGCAACACACTGAGACACTAACAAACTGGAACCCAATGAGACACTGTAACAAACTGCAGCATGCTGAGACACTAACAAACAGCAACACACTGAGACACTGTAACAAACTGCAGCACGCTGAGACACTGTAACAAACTGCAGCACGCTGAGACACTAACAGACTGCAGCACGCTGAGACACTAACTAAATGTAGCATGCTGAAACACTGTAACAAGCTGCAGCACACTGAGATACTGTAACAAACTGCAGCATGCTGAGACACTGTAACAAACTGTAGCACGCTGAGACACTAACAAACTGCAGCACACTGAGGCACTGTAACAAACTGCAGCACGCTGAGACACTGTAACAAACTGCAGCACGCTGAGACACTAACAGACTGCAGTACGCTGAGACACTAACTAAATGTAGCATGCTGAAACACTGTAACAAACTGCAGCACGCTGAGATACTGTAACAAACTGCAGCATGCTGAGACACTGTAACAAACTGTAGCACGCTGAGACACTAACAAACTGCAGCACACTGAGACACTGTAATAAATTTCAACACACAGACACTAACAAACTGCAGCATGCTGAGACATGGTAACAGACTGCTACACACTGAGACACTAACTAACTGCAACACACAGACACTAACTAACTGCAACACACAGACACTAACTAACTGCAACACACAGACACTAACTAACTGCAACACACAGACACTAACTAACTGCAACACACTGAGACACTGTAACAAACTGCAGCACACTGAGACAGTGTAACAAACTGTAACAAACTGAGACACTGTAACAAACTGCAACACACTGAGACGCTAACAAACTGCAGCACACTGTGACACTAACAAACTGCAACACACTGAGACACTAACAAATTGCAACACACTGAGACACTGTAACAAAATGCAGCACGCTGAGACACTGTAACAAACTGCAGCATGCTGAGACACTGTAACAAACTGCAGCACTCTGAGACACTGTAACAAACTGCAGCACACTAAGACACTGTAACAAACTGCAGCACGCTGAGACACTGTTGGAAACTGCAATACACTGTGACACTAACAAACTGCAAGACACTGAGACACTGGAATAAAATGCAGCACATTGTGAGACACTAACAAACTGCAGCACGCTGAGACACTAACAAACTGCAGCACGCTGAGACACTAACAAACTGCAACACGCTGAGACTCTGTAACAAACTGCAGCACACTGAGACACTGTAACAAACCGCAGCACATTGTGAGACACTAACAAACTGCAGCATGCTGAGGCACTGTAACAAACTGCAACACGCTGAGACACTGTAACAAACCGCAGCACGCTGAGACACTAACAAACTGCAGCATGCTGAGACACTAACAAACAGCAACACACTGAGACACTGTAACAAACTGCAACACGGTGTGACACTAACAAACTGCAAGACACTGAGACACTGTAACAAACTGCAGCACGCTGAGACACTGTAACAAACTGCAGCACACAGACACTGTAATAAACTTCAACACACTGAGACACTAACAAACTGCAGCATGCTGAGACACTAACAGGCTGCAACACACTGAGACACTAACTAACTGCAACACACTGAGACACAAACTAACTCCAACACAGTGAGACACTAACTGCAACACACTGAGCCACTAACAAACTGCAACACACTGTGACACTAACAAACTGCAACACACTGAGACACTAACAAACTGCAACACACTGAGACACTGTAACAAACTGCAGCACGCTGAGACACTGTAACATGCTGCAGCACGCTGAGACACTAACAGACTGCAGCACGCTGAGACACTGTAACTAAATGTAGCATGCTGAAACACTGTAACAAACTGCAGCACGCTGAGACACTGTAACAAACTGCAGCACGCTGAGACACTGTAACAAACTGTAGCACGCTGAGACACTAACAAACTGCAGCACACTGAGGCACTGTAACAAACTGCAACACGCTGAGACACTGTAACAAACTGCAACACGCTGAGACACTAACAAACTGCAGCACACTGAGACACTGTAATAAATTTCAACACACAGACACTAACAAACTGCAGCATGCTGAGACACTGTAACAAACTGCAGCATGCTGAGACACTGTAACAAACTGCAGCATTCTGAGACACTGTAACAAACTGCAGCACGCTGAGACACTGTTAGAAACTGCAATACACTGTGACACTAACAAACTGCAACACACTGAGACACTAACAAACTGGAACCCAATGAGACACTGTAACAAACTGCAGCATGCTGAGACACTAACAAACAGCAACACACTGAGACACTGTAACAAACTGCAGCACGCTGAGACACTGTAACAAACTGCAGCACGCTGAGACACTAACAGACTGCAGCACGCTGAGACACTAACTAAATGTAGCATGCTGAAACACTGTAACAAGCTGCAGCACACTGAGATACTGTAACAAACTGCAGCATGCTGAGACACTGTAACAAACTGTAGCACGCTGAGACACTAACAAACTGCAGCACACTGAGGCACTGTAACAAACTGCAGCACGCTGAGACACTGTAACAAACTGCAGCACGCTGAGACACTAACAGACTGCAGTACGCTGAGACACTAACTAAATGTAGCATGCTGAAACACTGTAACAAACTGCAGCACGCTGAGATACTGTAACAAACTGCAGCATGCTGAGACACTGTAACAAACTGTAGCACGCTGAGACACTAACAAACTGCAGCACACTGAGACACTGTAATAAATTTCAACACACAGACACTAACAAACTGCAGCATGCTGAGACATGGTAACAGACTGCTACACACTGAGACACTAACTAACTGCAACACACAGACACTAACTAACTGCAACACACAGACACTAACTAACTGCAACACACAGACACTAACTAACTGCAACACACAGACACTAACTAACTGCAACACACTGAGACACTGTAACAAACTGCAGCACACTGAGACAGTGTAACAAACTGTAACAAACTGAGACACTGTAACAAACTGCAACACACTGAGACGCTAACAAACTGCAGCACACTGTGACACTAACAAACTGCAACACACTGAGACACTAACAAATTGCAACACACTGAGACACTGTAACAAAATGCAGCACGCTGAGACACTGTAACAAACTGCAGCATGCTGAGACACTGTAACAAACTGCAGCACTCTGAGACACTGTAACAAACTGCAGCACACTAAGACACTGTAACAAACTGCAGCACGCTGAGACACTGTTGGAAACTGCAATACACTGTGACACTAACAAACTGCAAGACACTGAGACACTGGAATAAAATGCAGCACATTGTGAGACACTAACAAACTGCAGCACGCTGAGACACTAACAAACTGCAGCACGCTGAGACACTAACAAACTGCAACACGCTGAGACTCTGTAACAAACTGCAGCACACTGAGACACTGTAACAAACCGCAGCACATTGTGAGACACTAACAAACTGCAGCATGCTGAGGCACTGTAACAAACTGCAACACGCTGAGACACTGTAACAAACCGCAGCACGCTGAGACACTAACAAACTGCAGCATGCTGAGACACTAACAAACAGCAACACACTGAGACACTGTAACAAACTGCAACACGGTGTGACACTAACAAACTGCAAGACACTGAGACACTGTAACAAACTGCAGCACGCTGAGACACTGTAACAAACTGCAGCACACAGACACTGTAATAAACTTCAACACACTGAGACACTAACAAACTGCAGCATGCTGAGACACTAACAGGCTGCAACACACTGAGACACTAACTAACTGCAACACACTGAGACACAAACTAACTCCAACACAGTGAGACACTAACTGCAACACACTGAGCCACTAACAAACTGCAACACACTGTGACACTAACAAACTGCAACACACTGAGACACTAACAAACTGCAACACACTGAGACACTGTAACAAACTGCAGCACGCTGAGACACTGTAACATGCTGCAGCACGCTGAGACACTAACAGACTGCAGCACGCTGAGACACTGTAACTAAATGTAGCATGCTGAAACACTGTAACAAACTGCAGCACGCTGAGACACTGTAACAAACTGCAGCACGCTGAGACACTGTAACAAACTGTAGCACGCTGAGACACTAACAAACTGCAGCACACTGAGGCACTGTAACAAACTGCAACACGCTGAGACACTGTAACAAACTGCAACACGCTGAGACACTAACAAACTGCAGCACACTGAGACACTGTAATAAATTTCAACACACAGACACTAACAAACTGCAGCATGCTGAGACATGTTAACAGACTGCTACACACTGAGACACTAACTAACTGCAACACACAGACACTAACTAACTGCAACACACAGACACTAACTAACTGCAACACACTGAGACACTAACTAACTGCAACACACTGAGAAACTAACTATCTGCAACACACTTAGACACTAACAAACTGCAACACACAGACACTAACAAACTGCAACACACTGAGCCACTGTAACAAACTGCAGCACACTGAGACAGTGTAACAAACTGTAACAAACTGAGACACTGTAACAAACTGCAACACACTGAGACGCTAACAAACTGCAGCACACCGAGACACTGTAACAAACTGCAACACACTGCGACACTAACAAACTGGAACCCACTGAGACACTGTAACAAACTGCAGCATGCTGAGACACTAACAGACTGCAGCAGGCTGAGACACTGTAACAAACTGCAGCATGCTGAGACACTAACAAACTGCAGCACACTGAGACATTGTAACAAACTGTAGCACACTGACACTGTAATAAACTTCAACACACTGAAACACTAACTAATTGCAACACACTGAGACACTAACAAACTTCAACACACTGAGACACTAAGAAACTGCAACAAACTGAGACAATGTAACAAACTGCAGCATGCTGAGACTCTGTAACAAACTGCAGCATGCTGAGACACTGTAACAAACTGCAGCACACTGAGACACTGTAACAAACTGCAGCACGCTGAGACACTGTTAGAAACTGCAATACACTGTGACACTAACAAACTGCAACACACTGAGACACTAACAAACTGGAACCCACTGAGACACTGTAACAAACTGCAGCATGCTGAGACACTAACAAACTGCAGCATGCTGAGACACTAACAAACTGCAGCATGCTGAGACACTAACAAACAGCAACACACTGAGACACTGTAACAAACTGCAACACGCTGAGACACTGTAACAAACTGCAGCACACAGACACTGTAATAAACTTCAACACACTGAGACACTAACAAACTGCAGCATGCTGAGACACTGTAACAGACTGCAACACACTGAGACACTAACTAACTGCAACACACTGAGACACTAACAAACTGCAACACACTGTGACACTAACAAACTGCAACACACTGAGACACTAACAAATTGCAACACACTGAGACACTGTAACAAAATGCAGCACGCTGAGACACTGTAACAAACTGCAGCATGCTGAGACACTGTAACAAACTGCAGCACTCTGAGACACTGTAACAAACTGCAGCACACTAAGACACTGTAACAAACTGCAGCACGCTGAGACACTGTTGGAAACTGCAATACACTGTGACACTAACAAACTGCAAGACACTGAGACACTGTAATAAAATGCAGCACATTGTGAGACACTAACAAACTGCAGCACGCTGAGACACTGTAACAAACTGCAACACGCTGAGACTCTGTAACAAACTGCAGCACACTGAGACACTGTAACAAACTGCAGCACATTGTGAGACACTAACAAACTGCAGCATGCTGAGACACTGTCACAAACTGCAATACACTGAGATACTGTAACAAACTGCAGCACGCTGAGACACTGTAACAAACTGTAGCAGGCTGAGACACTAACAAACTGCAGCACGCTAAGACACTGTAACAAACTGCAGCACACTGAGAAACTGTAACAAACGGCATCATGATGAGACACTAACAAACTGCAGCACGCTGAGACACTAACAAACTGCAGCATGCTGAGACACTAACAAACAGCAACACACTGAGACACTGTAACAAACTGCAACACACTGCGACACTAACAAACTGGAACCCACTGAGACACTGTAACAAACTGCAGCAGGCTGAGACACTGTAACAAACTGCAGCATGCTGAGACACTAACAAACTGCAGCACACTGAGACATTGTAACAAACTGTAGCACACTGACAGTGTAATCAACTTCACCACACTGAAACACTAATTAATTGCAACACACTGAGACACTAACAAACTTCAACACACTGAGACACTAAGAAACTGCAACAAAATGAGACAATGTAACAAACTGCAGCATGCTGAGACTCTGTAACAAACTGCAGCATGCTGAGACACTGTAACAAACTGCAGCACACTGAGACACTGTAACAAACTGCAGCACGCTGAGACACTGTTAGAAACTGCAATACACTGTGACACTAACAAACTGCAACACACTGAGACACTAACAAACTGGAACCCACTGAGACACTGTAACAAACTGCAGCATGCTGAGACACTAACAAACTGCAGCATGCTGAGACACTAACAAACTGCAGCATGCTGAGACACTAACAAACAGCAACACACTGAGACACTGTAACAAACTGCAACACGCTGAGACACTGTAACAAACTGCAGCACACAGACACTGTAATAAACCTCAACACACTGAGACACTAACAAACTGCAGCATGCTGAGACACTGTAACAGACTGCAACACACTGAGACACTAACTAACTGCAACACACTGAGACACTAACAAACTGCAACACACTGTGACACTAACAAACTGCAACACACTGAGACACTAACAAATTGCAACACACTGAGACACTGTAACAAAATGCAGCACGCTGAGACACTGTAACAAACTGCAGCATGCTGAGACACTGTAACAAACTGCAGCACTCTGAGACACTGTAACAAACTGCAGCACACTAAGACACTGTAACAAACTGCAGCACGCTGAGACACTGTTGGAAACTGCAATACACTGTGACACTAACAAACTGCAAGACACTGAGACACTGTAATAAAATGCAGCACATTGTGAGACACTAACAAACTGCAGCACGCTGAGACACTGTAACAAACTGCAACACGCTGAGACTCTGTAACAAACTGCAGCACACTGAGACACTGTAACAAACTGCAGCACATTGTGAGACACTAACAAACTGCAGCATGCTGAGACACTGTCACAAACTGCAATACACTGAGATACTGTAACAAACTGCAGCACGCTGAGACACTGTAACAAACTGTAGCAGGCTGAGACACTAACAAACTGCAGCACGCTAAGACACTGTAACAAACTGCAGCACACTGAGAAACTGTAACAAACGGCATCATGATGAGACACTAACAAACTGCAGCACGCTGAGACACTAACAAACTGCAGCATGCTGAGACACTAACAAACAGCAACACACTGAGACACTGTAACAAACTGCAACACACTGCGACACTAACAAACTGGAACCCACTGAGACACTGTAACAAACTGCAGCAGGCTGAGACACTGTAACAAACTGCAGCATGCTGAGACACTAACAAACTGCAGCACACTGAGACATTGTAACAAACTGTAGCACACTGACAGTGTAATCAACTTCACCACACTGAAACACTAATTAATTGCAACACACTGAGACACTAACAAACTCCAACACACTGAGACACTAAGAAACTGCAACAAAATGATACAATGTAACAAACTGCAGCATGCTGAGACTCTGTAACAAACTGCAGCATGCTGAGACACTGTAACAAACTGCAGCACACTGAGACACTGTAACAAACTGCAGCACGCTGAGCCACTGTTAGAAACTGCAATACACTGTGACACTAACAAACTGCAACACACTGAGACACTAACAAACTGGAACCCACTGAGACACTGTAACAAACTGCAGCATGCTGAGACACTAACAAACTGCAGCATGCTGAGACACTAACAAACTGCAGCATGCTGAGACACTAACAAACTGCAGCATGCTGAGACACTAACAAACAGCAACACACTGAGACACTAACAAACAGGAACCCACTGAGACACTGTAACAAACTGCAGCATGCTGAGACACTAACAGACTGCAGCACGCTGAGACGCTGTAACAAACTTCAGCATGCTGAGACTCTAACAAACTGCAGCATGCTGAGACACTAACAAACAGCAACACACTGAGACACTGTAACAAACTGCAACACGCTGAGACACTGTAACAAACTGCAGCACACAGACACTGTAATAAACTTCAACACACTGAGACACTAACTAACTGCAACACACTGAGACACTAACTAACTGCAACACACTGAGACACTAACTGCAACACACTGAGCCACTAACAAACTGCAACACACTGTGACACTAACAAACTGCAACACACTGAGACACTAACAAATTGCAACACACTGAGACACTGTAACAAAATGCAGCACGCTGAGACACTGTAACAAACTGCAGCATGCTGAGACACTGTAACAAACTGCAGCACTCTGAGACACTGTAACAAACTGCAGCACACTAAGACACTGTAACAAACTGCAGCACGCTGAGACACTGTTGGAAACTGCAATACACTGTGACACTAACAAACTGCAAGACACTGAGACACTGTAATAAAATGCAGCACATTGTGAGACACTAACAAACTGCAGCACGCTGAGACACTGTAACAAACTGCAACACGCTGAGACTCTGTAACAAACTGCAGCTCACTGAGACACTGTAACAAACTGCAGCACATTGTGAGACACTAACAAACTGCAGCATGCTGAGACACTGTCACAAACTGCAATACACTGAGATACTGTAACAAACTGCAGCGCGCTGAGACACTGTGACAAACTGTAGCAGGCTGAGACACTAACAAACTGCAGCACGCTAAGACACTGTAACAAACTGCAGCACACTGAGAAACTGTAACAAACGGCATCATGATGAGACACTAACAAACTGCAGCACGCTGAGACACTGTATCAAACTGCAGCACGCAGAGACACTGTAACAAACTGCAGCACGCTGAGACACTAACAAACTGCAACACACTGAGAAACTGTAACAAACTTCAACAGACTGAGACACTAACAAACTACAGCATTTTGAGACACTGTAACAAACTGCAACACACTGAGACACTAACAAACTGCAACACACTGAGACACTAACAAACTGCAACACACTGAGACACTAAGAAACTGCAACAAACTGAGACACTGTAACAAACTGCAACACGCTGAGACACTGTAATAAACTGCAACATACTGAGATACTGTAACAAACTGCAGCAAGCTGAGACACTAACAAACTGCAGCACGCTGAGATACTGTAACAAACTGTAGCACGCTGAGACACTTACAAACTGCAGCACACTAAGACACTGTAGCAAACTGCAGCACGCTGAGACACTGTTGGAAACTGCAATACACTGTGACACTAACAAACTGCAACACACTGAGACACTAACAAACTGCAACACACTGAGACACTAAGAAACTGCAACAAACTGAGACACTGTAACAAACTGCAACACGCTGAGACACTGTAATAAACTGCAACATACTGAGACACTGTAACAAACTGCAACACGCTGAGACTCTGTAACAAACTGCAGCTCACTGAGACACTGTAACAAACTGCAGCACATTGTGAGACACTAACAAACTGCAGCATGCTGAGACACTGTCACAAACTGCAATACACTGAGATACTGTAACAAACTGCAGCGCGCTGAGACACTGTAACAAACTGTAGCAGGCTGAGACACTAACAAACTGCAGCACGCTAAGACACTGTAACAAACTGCAGCACACTGAGAAACTGTAACAAACGGCATCATGATGAGACACTAACAAACTGCAGCACGCTGAGACACTGTATCAAACTGCAGCACGCAAAGACACTGTAACAAACTGCAGCACGCTGAGACACTAACAAACTGCAACACACTGAGAAACTGTAACAAACTTCAACAGACTGAGACACTAACAAACTACAGCATTTTGAGACACTGTAACAAACTGCAACACACTGAGACACTAACAAACTGCAACACACTGAGACACTAACAAACTGCAACACACTGAGACACTAAGAAACTGCAACAAACTGAGACACTGTAACAAACTGCAACACGCTGAGACACTGTAATAAACTGCAACATACTGAGATACTGTAACAAACTGCAGCAAGCTGAGACACTAACAAACTGCAGCACGCTGAGATACTGTAACAAACTGTAGCACGCTGAGACACTTACAAACTGCAGCACGCTGAGACACTGTAACAAACTGTAGCACGCTGAGACACTAACAAACTGCAGCACGCTAAGACAATGTAACAAACTGCAGCACACTGAGAAACTGTAACAAACGGCATCATGATGCAACACTAACAAACTGCAGCACGCTAAGACAATGTAACAAACTGCAGCACGCTGAGACACTGTAACAAACTGCAATACACTGAGATACTGTAAAAAAACTGCAGCACGCTGAGACACTAAGAAATTGTAGCGCATTGTGAGACACTAACAAACTGCAGCACGCTGAGACACTGTAACAAACTGCAACACACTGAGACACTGTAACAAAATGCAGCATGCTGAGACACTGTAACAATCTGCAGCACGCTGAGACATTGTAACAAACTGCACCATACTGAGAAACTGTAATGAAGTGCAGCAAGGTGAGACACTGTAACAGACTGCAACACGCTGAGATACTAACAAACTGCAACACACTGAGACACTGTAATAAAATGCAGCACATTGTGAGACGCTAACAAACTGCAGCACGCTGAGACACTGTAACAAACTGCAACACACTGAGACACTGTAACAAAATGCAGCATGCTGAGACACTAACAATCTGCAGCACGCTGAGACATTGTAACAAACTGCACCATACTGAGAAACTGTAATGAAGTGCAGCAAGGTGAGACACTGTAACAAACTGCAGCACACAGACACTGTAATAAACTTCAACACACTGAGACACTAACAAACTGCAGCATGCTGAGACACTGTAACAGACTGCAACACACAGAGACACTAACTAACTGCAACACACTGAGACACAAACTAACTGCAACACACTGAGACACAAACTGCAACACACTGTGACACTAACAAACTGCAACACACTGTGACACTAACAAACTGCAACACACTGAGACACTAACAAACTGCAACACACTGCGACACTGTAACAAAATGCAGCACGCTGAGACACTGTAACATACTGCAGCACGCTGAAACACTAACAGACTGCAGCACGCTGAGACACTGTAACTAAATGTAGCATGCTGAGACACTGTAACAAACTGCAGCACGCTGAGACACTGTAGCAAACTGCAGCACGCTGAGACACTGTAACAAACTGTAGCACGCTGAGACACTAACAAACTGCAGCACACTGAGGCACTGTAACAAACTGCAACATGCTGAGACACTGTAACAAACTGCAACACGCTGAGACACTAACAAACTGCAGCACACTGAGACACTGTAATAAATTTCAACACACAGACACTAAAAAACTGCAGCATGCTGAGACATGGTAACAGACTGCTACACACTGAGACACTAACTAACTGCAACACACAGACACTAACTAACTGCAACACACTGAGACACTAACTAACTGCAACACAATGAGAAACTAACTATCTGCAACACACTTAGACACTAACAAACTGCAACACACAGACACTAACAAACTGCAACACACTGAGACACTAACAAACTGCAGCACCCTGAGACAGTGTAACAAACTGTAACAAACTGAGACACTATAACAAACTGCAACATGCTGAGACACTAACAAACTGCAACACACTGAGACACTGTAACAAACTGCAACACGCTGAGACACTGTAACAAACTGCAACACGCTGAGACACTGTAACAACCTGCAGCACGCTGAGACACTGTAACAAATTGCAGCACACTGACACTGTAATAAACTTCTGTAATAAACACACTGAGACACTAACTAATTGCAACACACTGAGACACTAACAAACTTCAACACACAGACACTAAGAAACTGCAACAAACTGAGACAATGTAACAAACTGCAGCATGCTGAGACACTGTAACAAACTGCAGCATGCTGAGACACTGTAACAAACTGCAGCATGCTGAGACACTGTAACAAACTGCAGCATTCTGAGACACTGTAACAAACTGCAGCACACTAAGACACTGTAACAAACTGCAGCACGCTGAGACACTGTTAGAAACTGCAATACACTGTGACACTAACAAACTGCAACACACTGAGACACTAACAAACTGGAACCCACTGAGACACTGTAACAAACTGCAGCATGCTGAGACACTAACAGACTGCAGCACGCTGAGGCACTGTAACAAACTGCAGCATGCTGAGACACTAACAAACAGCAACACACTGAGACACTGTAACAAACTGCAGCACGCTGAGACACTGTAACAACCTGCAGCACGCTGAGACAGTAACAAACTGCAGCACGCTGAGACATTGTAACAAACTGCAGCACACTGACACTGTAATCAACTTCAACACACTGAAACACTAACTAATTGCAACACACTGAGACACTAACAAACTTCAACACACTGAGACACTAAGAAACTGCAACAAACTGAGACAATGTAACAAACTGCAGCATGCTGAGACACTGTAACAAACTGCAGCATGCTGAGACACTGTAACAAACTGCAGCATTCTGAGACACTGTAACAAACTGCAGCACACTGAGACACTGTAACAAACTGCAGCACGCTGAGACACTGTTAGAAACTGCAATACACTGTGACGCTAAAAAACTGCAACACACTGAGACACTAACAAACTGGAACCCACTGAGACACTGTAAGAAACTGCAGCATGCTGAGACACTAACAAACTGCAGCATGCTGAGACACTAACAAACAGCAACACACTGAGACACTGTAACAAACTGCAACACGCTGAGACAGTTAGAAACTGCAATACACTGTGACACTAACAAACTGCAACACACTGAGACACTAACAAACTGGAACCCACTGAGACACTGTAACAAAATGCAGCATGCTGAGACACTAACAGACTGCAGCACGCTGAGACACTGTAACAAACTGCAGCATGCTGAGACACTAACAAACTGCAGCATGCTGAGACACTAACAAACTGCAGCATGCTGAGACACCAGCAAACTGCAGCATGCTGAGACACTAACAAACAGCAACACACTGAGACACTAACAAACTGGAACCCACTGAGACACTGTAACAAACTGCAGCATGCTGAGACACTAACAGACTGCAGCATGCTGAGACGCTGTAACAAACTGCAGCATGCTGAGACACTGACAAACTGCAGCATGCTGAGACACTAACAAACAGCAACACACTGAGACACTGTAACAAACTGCAACACGCTGAGACACTGTAACAAACTGCAACACGCTGAGACACTGTAACAACCTGCAGCACGCTGAGACACTGTAACAAACTGCAGCACTCTGAGACACTGTAACAAATTGCAGCACACTGACACTGTAATAAACTTCAACACACTGAAACACTAACTAATTGCAACACACTGAGACACTAACAAACTTCAACACACTGAGACACTAAGAAACTGCAACAAACTGAGACAATGTAACAAACTGCAGCATGCTGAGACACTGTAACAAACTGCAGCATGCTGAGACACTGTAACAAACTGCAGCATTCTGAGACACTGTAACAAACTGCAGCACACTAAGACACTGTAACAAACTGCAGCACGCTGAGACACTGTTAGAAACTGCAATACACTGTGACACTAACAAACTGCAACACACTGAGACACTAACAAACTGGAACCCACTGAGACACTGTAACAAACTGCAGCATGCTGAGACACTAACAAACTGCAGCACGCTGAGACACTAACAAACTGCAGCATGCTGAGACACTAACAAACTGCAGCATGCTGAGACACTAACAAACTGCAGCATGCTGAGACACTAACAAACTGCAGCATGCTGAGACACTAACAAACAGCAACACACTGAGACACTGTAACAAACTGCAACACGTTGTGACACTAACAAACTGCAACACACTGTGACACTAACAAACTGCAACACACTGAGACACTAACAAATTGCAACACACTGAGACACTGTAACAAAATGCAGCACGCTGAGACACTGTAACAAACTGCAGCATGCTGAGACACTGTAACAAACTGCAGCACTCTGAGACACTGTAACAAACTGCAGCACACTAAGACACTGTAACAAACTGCAGCACGCTGAGACACTGTTGGAAACTGCAATACACTGTGACACTAACAAACCGCAAGACACTGAGACACTGTAATAAAATGCAGCACATTGTGAGACACTAACAAACTGCAGCACGCTGAGACACTGTAACAAACTGCAACACGCTGAGACTCTGTAACAAACTGCAGCTCACTGAGACACTGTAACAAACTGCAGCACATTGTGAGACACTAACAAACTGCAGCATGCTGAGACACTGTCACAAACTGCAATACACTGAGATACTGTAACAAACTGCAGCGCGCTGAGACACTGTGACAAACTGTAGCAGGCTGAGACACTAACAAACTGCAGCACGCTAAGACACTGTAACAAACTGCAGCACACTGAGAAACTGTAACAAACGGCATCATGATGAGACACTAACAAACTGCAGCACGCTGAGACACTGTATCAAACTGCAGCACGCAAAGACACTGTAACAAACTGCAGCACGCTGAGACACTAACAAACTGCAACACACTGAGAAACTGTAACAAACTTCAACAGACTGAGACACTAACAAACTACAGCATTTTGAGACACTGTAACAAACTGCAACACACTGAGACACTAACAAACTGCAACACACTGAGACACTAACAAACTGCAACACACTGAGACACTAAGAAACTGCAACAAACTGAGACACTGTAACAAACTGCAACACGCTGAGACACTGTAATAAACTGCAACATACTGAGATACTGTAACAAACTGCAGCAAGCTGAGACACTAACAAACTGCAGCACGCTGAGATACTGTAACAAACTGTAGCACGCTGAGACACTTACAAACTGCAGCACACTAAGACACTGTAACAAACTGCAGCATGCTGAGACACTGTTGGAAACTGCAATACACTGTGACACTAACAAACTGCAAGACACTGAGACACTGTAATAAAATGCAGCACATTGTGAGACACTAACAAACTGCAGCACGCTGAGACACTGTAACAAACTGCAACACGCTGAGACTCTGTAACAAACTGCAGCTCACTGAGACACTGTAACAAACTGCAGCACATTGTGAGACACTAACAAACTGCAGCATGCTGAGACACTGTCACAAACTGCAATACACTGAGATACTGTAACAAACTGCAGCGCGCTGAGACACTGTAACAAACTGTAGCAGGCTGAGACACTAACAAACTGCAGCACGCTAAGACACTGTAACAAACTGCAGCACACTGAGAAACTGTAACAAACGGCATCATGATGAGACACTAACAAACTGCAGCACGCTGAGACACTGTATCAAACTGCAGCACGCAAAGACACTGTAACAAACTGCAGCACGCTGAGACACTAACAAACTGCAACACACTGAGAAACTGTAACAAACTTCAACAGACTGAGACACTAACAAACTACAGCATTTTGAGACACTGTAACAAACTGCAACACACTGAGACACTAACAAACTGCAACACACTGAGACACTAACAAACTGCAACACACTGAGACACTAAGAAACTGCAACAAACTGAGACACTGTAACAAACTGCAACACGCTGAGACACTGTAATAAACTGCAACATACTGAGATACTGTAACAAACTGCAGCAAGCTGAGACACTAACAAACTGCAGCACGCTGAGATACTGTAACAAACTGTAGCACGCTGAGACACTTACAAACTGCAGCACGCTGAGACACTGTAACAAACTGTAGCACGCTGAGACACTAACAAACTGCAGCACGCTAAGACAATGTAACAAACTGCAGCACACTGAGAAACTGTAACAAACGGCATCATGATGCAACACTAACAAACTGCAGCACGCTAAGACAATGTAACAAACTGCAGCACGCTGAGACACTGTAACAAACTGCAATACACTGAGATACTGTAAAAAAACCGCAGCACGCTGAGACACTGTAACAAACTGCAGCACGCCAAGACACTGTAACAAACTGCAGCATGCTGAGACACTGTAACAAACTGCAATACACTGAGATACTGTAAAAAAACTGCAGCACGCTGAGACACTAAGAAATTGTAGCGCATTGTGAGACACTAACAAACTGCAGCACGCTGAGACACTGTAACAAACTGCAACACACTGAGACACTGTAACAAAATGCAGCATGCTGAGACACTGTAACAATCTGCAGCACGCTGAGACATTGTAACAAACTGCACCATACTGAGAAACTGTAATGAAGTGCAGCAAGGTGAGACACTGTAACAGACTGCAACACGCTGAGACACTAACAAACTGCAACACACTGAGACACTGTAATAAAATGCAGCACATTGTGAGACGCTAACAAACTGCAGCACGCTGAGACACTGTAACAAACTGCAACACACTGAGACACTGTAACAAAATGCAGCATGCTGAGACACTGTAACAATCTGCAGCACGCTGAGACATTGTAACAAAGTGCACCATACTGAGAAACTGTAATGAAGTGCAGCAAGGTGAGACACTGTAACAGACTGCAACACGCTGAGACACTGTAACAAACTGCAGCACACTGAGACACTGTAACAAACTGCAGCACACTGAGACACTGTAACAGACTGCAACACACAGAGACACTAACTAACTGCAACACACTGAGACACAAACTAACTGCAACACACTGAGACACAAACTGCAACACACTGTGACACTAACAAACTGCAACACACTGTGACACTAACAAACTGCAACACACTGAGACACTAACAAACTGCAACACACTGCGACACTGTAACAAAATGCAGCACGCTGAGACACTGTAACATACTGCAGCACGCTGAAACACTAACAGACTGCAGCACGCTGAGACACTGTAACTAAATGTAGCATGCTGAGACACTGTAACAAACTGCAGCACGCTGAGACACTGTAGCAAACTGCAGCACGCTGAGACACTGTAACAAACTGTAGCACGCTGAGACACTAACAAACTGCAGCACACTGAGACACTGTAATAAATTTCAACACACAGACACTAAAAAACTGCAGCATGCTGAGACATGGTAACAGACTGCTACACACTGAGACACTAACTAACTGCAACACACAGACACTAACTAACTGCAACACACTGAGACACTAACTAACTGCAACACAATGAGAAACTAACTATCTGCAACACACTTAGACACTAACAAACTGCAACACACAGACACTAACAAACTGCAACACACTGAGACACTAACAAACTGCAGCACCCTGAGACAGTGTAACAAACTGTAACAAACTGAGACACTATAACAAACTGCAACATGCTGAGACACTAACAAACTGCAACACACTGAGACACTGTAACAAACTGCAACACGCTGAGACACTGTAACAAACTGCAACACGCTGAGACACTGTAACAACCTGCAGCACGCTGAGACACTGTAACAAATTGCAGCACACTGACACTGTAATAAACTTCTGTAATAAACACACTGAGACACTAACTAATTGCAACACACTGAGACACTAACAAACTTCAACACACTGAGACACTAAGAAACTGCAACAAACTGAGACAATGTAACAAACTGCAGCATGCTGAGACACTGTAACAAACTGCAGCATGCTGAGACACTGTAACAAACTGCAGCATGCTGAGACACTGTAACAAACTGCAGCAATCTGAGACACTGTAACAAACTGCAGCACACTAAGACACTGTAACAAACTGCAGCACGCTGAGACACTGTTAGAAACTGCAATACACTGTGACACTAACAAACTGCAACACACTGAGACACTAACAAACTGGAACCCACTGAGACACTGTAACAAACTGCAGCATGCTGAGACACTAACAGACTGCAGCACGCTGAGGCACTGTAACAAACTGCAGCATGCTGAGACACTAACAAACAGCAACACACTGAGACACTGTAACAAACTGCAGCACGCTGAGACACTGTAACAACCTGCAGCACGCTGAGACAGTAACAATCTGCAGCACGCTGAGACATTGTAACAAACTGCACCATACTGAGAAACTGTAATGAAGTGCAGCAAGGTGAGACACTGTAACAGACTGCAACACGCTGAGACACTGTAACAAACTGCAGCACACTGAGACACTGTAACAAACTGCAGCACACAGACACTGTAATAAACTTCAACACACTGAGACACTAACAAACTGCAGCATGCTGAGACACTGTAACAGACTGCAACACACAGAGACACTAACTAACTGCAACACACTGAGACACAAACTAACTGCAACACACTGAGACACAAACTGCAACACACTGTGACACTAACAAACTGCAACACACTGTGACACTAACAAACTGCAACACACTGAGACACTAACAAACTGCAACACACTGCGACACTGTAACAAAATGCAGCACGCTGAGACACTGTAACATACTGCAGCACGCTGAAACACTAACAGACTGCAGCACGCTGAGACACTGTAACTAAATGTAGCATGCTGAGACACTGTAACAAACTGCAGCACGCTGAGACACTGTAGCAAACTGCAGCACGCTGAGACACTGTAACAAACTGTAGCACGCTGAGACACTAACAAACTGCAGCACACTGAGACACTGTAATAAATTTCAACACACAGACACTAAAAAACTACAGCATGCTGAGACATGGTAACAGACTGCTACACACTGAGACACTAACTAACTGCAACACACAGACACTAACTAAATGCAACACACTGAGACACTAACTAACTGCAACACAATGAGAAACTAACTATCTGCAACACACTTAGACACTAACAAACTGCAACACACAGACACTAACAAACTGCAACACACTGAGCCACTGTAACAACCTGCAGCACACTGAGACAGTGTAACAAACTGCAGCACACTGACACTGTAATAAACTTCAACACACTGAGACACTAACTAATTGCAACACACTGAGACACTAACAAACTTCAACACACTGAGACACTAAGAAACTGCAACAAACTGAGACAATGTAACAAACTGCAGCATTCTGAGACACTGTAACAAACTGCAGCATGCTGAGACACTGTAACAAACTGCAGCACACTGAGAAACTGTAACAAACGGCATCATGATGAGACACTAACAAACTGCAGCACGCTGAGACACTGTATCAAACTGCAGCACGCAAAGACACTGTAACAAACTGCAGCACGCTGAGACACTAACAAACTGCAACACACTGAGAAACTGTAACAAACTTCAACAGACTGAGACACTAACAAACTACAGCATTTTGAGACACTGTAACAAACTGCAACACACTGAGACACTAACAAACTGCAACACACTGAGACACTAACAAACTGCAACACACTGAGACACTAAGAAACTGCAACAAACTGAGACACTGTAACAAACTGCAACACGCTGAGACACTGTAATAAACTGCAACATACTGAGATACTGTAACAAACTGCAGCAAGCTGAGACACTAACAAACTGCAGCACGCTGAGATACTGTAACAAACTGTAGCACGCTGAGACACTTACAAACTGCAGCACACTAAGACACTGTAACAAACTGCAGCACGCTGAGACACTGTTGGAAACTGCAATACACTGTGACACTAACAAACTGCAAGACACTGAGACACTGTAATAAAATGCAGCACATTGTGAGACACTAACAAACTGCAGCACGCTGAGACACTGTAACAAACTGCAACACGCTGAGACTCTGTAACAAACTGCAGCTCACTGAGACACTGTAACAAACTGCAGCACATTGTGAGACACTAACAAATTGCAGCATGCTGAGACACTGTCACAAACTGCAATACACTGAGATACTGTAACAAACTGCAGCGCGCTGAGACACTGTAACAAACTGTAGCAGGCTGAGACACTAACAAACTGCAGCACGCTAAGACACTGTAACAAACTGCAGCACACTGAGAAACTGTAACAAACGGCATCATGATGAGACACTAACAAACTGCAGCACGCTGAGACACTGTATCAAACTGCAGCACGCAAAGACACTGTAACAAACTGCAGCACGCTGAGACACTAACAAACTGCAACACACTGAGAAACTGTAACAAACTTCAACAGACTGAGACACTAACAAACTACAGCATTTTGAGACACTGTAACAAACTGCAACACACTGAGACACTAACAAACTGCAACACACTGAGACACTAACAAACTGCAACACACTGAGACACTAAGAAACTGCAACAAACTGAGACACTGTAACAAACTGCAACACGCTGAGACACTGTAATAAACTGCAACATACTGAGATACTGTAACAAACTGCAGCAAGCTGAGACACTAACAAACTGCAGCACGCTGAGATACTGTAACAAACTGTAGCACGCTGAGACACTTACAAACTGCAGCACGCTGAGACACTGTAACAAACTGTAGCACGCTGAGACACTAACAAACTGCAGCACGCTAAGACAATGTAACAAACTGCAGCACACTGAGAAACTGTAACAAACGGCATCATGATGCAACACTAACAAACTGCAGCACGCTAAGACAATGTAACAAACTGCAGCACGCTGAGACACTGTAACAAACTGCAATACACTGAGATACTGTAAAAAAAACCGCAGCACGCTGAGACACTGTAACAAACTGCAGCACGCCAAGACACTGTAACAAACTGCAGCATGCTGAGACACTGTAACAAACTGCAATACACTGAGATACTGTAAAAAAACTGCAGCACGCTGAGACACTAAGAAATTGTAGCGCATTGTGAGACACTAACAAACTGCAGCACGCTGAGACACTGTAACAAACTGCAACACACTGAGACACTGTAACAAAATGCAGCATGCTGAGACACTGTAACAATCTGCAGCACGCTGAGACATTGTAACAAACTGCACCATACTGAGAAACTGTAATGAAGTGCAGCAAGGTGAGACACTGTAACAGACTGCAACACGCTGAGACACTAACAAACTGCAACACACTGAGACACTGTAATAAAATGCAGCACATTGTGAGACGCTAACAAACTGCAGCACGCTGAGACACTGTAACAAACTGCAACACACTGAGACACTGTAACAAAATGCAGCATGCTGAGACACTGTAACAATCTGCAGCACGCTGAGACATTGTAACAAAGTGCACCATACTGAGAAACTGTAATGAAGTGCAGCAAGGTGAGACACTGTAACAGACTGCAACACGCTGAGACACTGTAACAAACTGCAGCACACTGAGACACTGTAACAAACTGCAGCACACTGAGACACTGTAACAGACTGCAACACACAGAGACACTAACTAACTGCAACACACTGAGACACAAACTAACTGCAACACACTGAGACACAAACTGCAACACACTGTGACACTAACAAACTGCAACACACTGTGACACTAACAAACTGCAACACACTGAGACACTAACAAACTGCAACACACTGCGACACTGTAACAAAATGCAGCACGCTGAGACACTGTAACATACTGCAGCACGCTGAAACACTAACAGACTGCAGCACGCTGAGACACTGTAACTAAATGTAGCATGCTGAGACACTGTAACAAACTGCAGCACGCTGAGACACTGTAGCAAACTGCAGCACGCTGAGACACTGTAACAAACTGTAGCACGCTGAGACACTAACAAACTGCAGCACACTGAGACACTGTAATAAATTTCAACACACAGACACTAAAAAACTGCAGCATGCTGAGACATGGTAACAGACTGCTACACACTGAGACACTAACTAACTGCAACACACAGACACTAACTAACTGCAACACACTGAGACACTAACTAACTGCAACACAATGAGAAACTAACTATCTGCAACACACTTAGACACTAACAAACTGCAACACACAGACACTAACAAACTGCAACACACTGAGACACTAACAAACTGCAGCACCCTGAGACAGTGTAACAAACTGTAACAAACTGAGACACTATAACAAACTGCAACATGCTGAGACACTAACAAACTGCAACACACTGAGACACTGTAACAAACTGCAACACGCTGAGACACTGTAACAAACTGCAACACGCTGAGACACTGTAACAACCTGCAGCACGCTGAGACACTGTAACAAATTGCAGCACACTGACACTGTAATAAACTTCTGTAATAAACACACTGAGACACTAACTAATTGCAACACACTGAGACACTAACAAACTTCAACACACTGAGACGCTAAGAAACTGCAACAAACTGAGACAATGTAACAAACTGCAGCATGCTGAGACACTGTAACAAACTGCAGCATGCTGAGACACTGTAACAAACTGCAGCATGCTGAGACACTGTAACAAACTGCAGCATTCTGAGACACTGTAACAAACTGCAGCACACTAAGACACTGTAACAAACTGCAGCACGCTGAGACACTGTTAGAAACTGCAATACACTGTGACACTAACAAACTGCAACACACTGAGACACTAACAAACTGGAACCCACTGAGACACTGTAACAAACTGCAGCATGCTGAGACACTAACAGACTGCAGCACGCTGAGTCACTGTAACAAACTGCAGCATGCTGAGACACTAACAAACAGCAACACACTGAGACACTGTAACAAACTGCAGCACGCTGAGACACTGTAACAACCTGCAGCACGCTGAGACAGTAACAATCTGCAGCACGCTGAGACATTGTAACAAACTGCACCATACTGAGAAACTGTAATGAAGTGCAGCAAGGTGAGACACTGTAACAGACTGCAACACGCTGAGACACTGTAACAAACTGCAGCACACTGAGACACTGTAACAAACTGCAGCACACAGACACTGTAATAAACTTCAACACACTGAGACACTAACAAACTGCAGCATGCTGAGACACTGTAACAGACTGCAACACACAGAGACACTAACTAACTGCAATACACTGAGACACAAACTAACTGCAACACACTGAGACACAAACTGCAACACACTGTGACACTAACAAACTGCAACACACTGTGACACTAACAAACTGCAACACACTGAGACACTAACAAACTGCAACACACTGCGACACTGTAACAAAATGCAGCACGCTGAGACACTGTAACATACTGCAGCACGCTGAAACACTAACAGACTGCAGCACGCTGAGACACTGTAACTAAATGTAGCATGCTGAGACACTGTAACAAACTGCAGCACGCTGAGACACTGTAGCAAACTGCAGCACGCTGAGACACTGTAACAAACTGTAGCACGCTGAGACACTAACAAACTGCAGCACACTGAGACACTGTAATAAATTTCAACACACAGACACTAAAAAACTACAGCATGCTGAGACATGGTAACAGACTGCTACACACTGAGACACTAACTAACTGCAACACACAGACACTAACTAAATGCAACACACTGAGACACTAACTAACTGCAACACAATGAGAAACTAACTATCTGCAACACACTTAGACACTAACAAACTGCAACACACAGACACTAACAAACTGCAACACACTGAGACACTAACAAACTGCAGCACCCTGAGACAGTGTAACAAACTGTAACAAACTGAGACACTATAACAAACTGCAACATGCTGAGACACTAACAAACTGCAACACACTGAGACACTGTAACAAACTGCAACACGCTGAGACACTGTAACAAACTGCAACACGCTGAGACACTGTAACAACCTGCAGCACGCTGAGACACTGTAACAAATTGCAGCACACTGACACTGTAATAAACTTCTGTAATAAACACACTGAGACACTAACTAATTGCAACACACTGAGACACTAACAAACTTCAACACACTGAGACACTAAGAAACTGCAACAAACTGAGACAATGTAACAAACTGCAGCATGCTGAGACACTGTAACAAACTGCAGCATGCTGAGACACTGTAACAAACTGCAGCATGCTGAGACACTGTAACAAACTGCAGCATTCTGAGACACTGTAACAAACTGCAGCACACTAAGACACTGTAACAAACTGCAGCACGCTGAGACACTGTTAGAAACTGCAATACACTGTGACACTAACAAACTGCAACACACTGAGACACTAACAAACTGGAACCCACTGAGACACTGTAACAAACTGCAGCATGCTGAGACACTAACAGACTGCAGCACGCTGAGGCACTGTAACAAACTGCAGCATGCTGAGACACTAACAAACAGCAACACACTGAGACACTGTAACAAACTGCAGCACGCTGAGACACTGTAACAACCTGCAGCACGCTGAGACAGTAACAAACTGCAGCACGCTGAGACATTGTAACAAACTGCAGCACACTGACACTGTAATCAACTTCAACACACTGAAACACTAACTAATTGCAACACACTGAGACACTAACAAACTTCAACACACTGAGACACTAAGAAACTGCAACAAACTGAGACAATGTAACAAACTGCAGCATGCTGAGACACTGTAACAAACTGCAGCATGCTGAGACACTGTTAGAAACTGCAATACACTGTGACACTAACAAACTGCAACACACTGAGACACTAACAAACTGGAACCCACTGAGACACTGTAACAACCTGCAGCACGCTGAGACAGTAACAATCTGCAGCACGCTGAGACATTGTAACAAACTGCACCATACTGAGAAACTGTAATGAAGTGCAGCAAGGTGAGACACTGTAACAGACTGCAACACGCTGAGACACTGTAACAAACTGCAGCACACTGAGACACTGTAACAAACTGCAGCACACAGACACTGTAATAAACTTCAACACACTGAGACACTAACAAACTGCAGCATGCTGAGACACTGTAACAGACTGCAACACACAGAGACACTAACTAACTGCAACACACTGAGACACAAACTAACTGCAACACACTGAGACACAAACTGCAACACACTGTGACACTAACAAACTGCAACACACTGTGACACTAACAAACTGCAACACACTGAGACACTAACAAACTGCAACACACTGCGACACTGTAACAAAATGCAGCACGCTGAGACACTGTAACATACTGCAGCACGCTGAAACACTAACAGACTGCAGCACGCTGAGACACTGTAACTAAATGTAGCATGCTGAGACACTGTAACAAACTGCAGCACGCTGAGACACTGTAGCAAACTGCAGCACGCTGAGACACTGTAACAAACTGTAGCACGCTGAGACACTAACAAACTGCAGCACACTGAGACACTGTAATAAATTTCAACACACAGACACTAAAAAACTACAGCATGCTGAGACATGGTAACAGACTGCTACACACTGAGACACTAACTAACTGCAACACACAGACACTAACTAAATGCAACACACTGAGACACTAACTAACTGCAACACAATGAGAAACTAACTATCTGCAACACACTTAGACACTAACAAACTGCAACACACACACACTAACAAACTGCAACACACTGAGACACTAACAAACTGCAGCACCCTGAGACAGTGTAACAAACTGTAACAAACTGAGACACTATAACAAACTGCAACATGCTGAGACACTAACAAACTGCAACACACTGAGACACTGTAACAAACTGCAACACGCTGAGACACTGTAACAAACTGCAACACGCTGAGACACTGTAACAACCTGCAGCACGCTGAGACACTGTAACAAATTGCAGCACACTGACACTGTAATAAACTTCTGTAATAAACACACTGAGACACTAACTAATTGCAACACACTGAGACACTAACAAACTTCAACACACTGAGACACTAAGAAACTGCAACAAACTGAGACAATGTAACAAACTGCAGCATGCTGAGACACTGTAACAAACTGCAGCATGCTGAGACACTGTAACAAACTGCAGCATGCTGAGACACTGTAACAAACTGCAGCATTCTGAGACACTGTAACAAACTGCAGCACACTAAGACACTGTAACAAACTGCAGCACGCTGAGACACTGTTAGAAACTGCAATACACTGTGACACTAACAAACTGCAACACACTGAGACACTAACAAACTGGAACCCACTGAGACACTGTAACAAACTGCAGCATGCTGAGACACTAACAGACTGCAGCACGCTGAGGCACTGTAACAAACTGCAGCATGCTGAGACACTAACAAACAGCAACACACTGAGACACTGTAACAAACTGCAGCACGCTGAGACACTGTAACAACCTGCAGCACGCTGAGACAGTAACAAACTGCAGCACGCTGAGACATTGTAACAAACTGCAGCACACTGACACTGTAATCAACTTCAACACACTGAAACACTAACTAATTGCAACACACTGAGACACTAACAAACTTCAACACACTGAGACACTGTAACAAACTGCAACACGCTGAGACACTGTAACAAACTGCAACACGCTGAGACACTGTTAGAAACTGCAATACACTGTGACACTAACAAACTGCAACACACTGAGACACTAACAAACTGGAACCCACTGAGACACTGTAACAAAATGCAGCATGCTGAGACACTAACAGACTGCAGCACGCTGAGACACTGTAACAAACTGCAGCATGCTGAGACACTAACAAACTGCAGCATGCTGAGACACTAACAAACTGCAGCATGCTGAGACACCAGCAAACTGCAGCATGCTGAGACACTAACAAACAGCAACACACTGAGACACTAACAAACTGGAACCCACTGAGACACTGTAACAAACTGCAGCATGCTGAGACACTAACAGACTGCAGCATGCTGAGACGCTGTAACAAACTGCAGCATGCTGAGACACTGACAAACTGCAGCATGCTGAGACACTAACAAACAGCAACACACTGAGACACTGTAACAAACTGCAACACGCTGAGACACTGTAACAAACTGCAACACGCTGAGACACTGTAACAACCTGCAGCACGCTGAGACACTGTAACAAACTGCAGCACTCTGAGACACTGTAACAAATTGCAGCACACTGACACTGTAATAAACTTCAACACACTGAAACACTAACTAATTGCAAAACACTGAGACACTAACAAACTTCAACACACTGAGACACTAAGAAACTGCAACAAACTGAGACAATGTAACAAACTGCAGCATGCTGAGACACTGTAACAAACTGCAGCATGCTGAGACACTGTAACAAACTGCAGCATTCTGAGACACTGTAACAAACTGCAGCACACTAAGACACTGTAACAAACTGCAGCACGCTGAGACACTGTTAGAAACTGCAATACACTGTGACACTAACAAACTGCAACACACTGAGACACTAACAAACTGGAACCCACTGAGACACTGTAACAAACTGCAGCATGCTGAGACACTAACAGACTGCAGCACGCTGAGACACTAACAAACTGCAGCATGCTGAGACACTAACAAACTGCAGCATGCTGAGACACTAACAAACTGCAGCATGCTGAGACACTAACAAACTGCAGCATGCTGAGACACTAACAAACAGCAACACACTGAGACACTGTAACAAACTGCAACACGTTGTGACACTAACAAACTGCGAGACACTGAGACACTGTAACAAACTGCAGCACGCTGAGACACTGTAACAAACTGCAGCACACAGACACTGTAATAAACTTCAACACACTGAGACACTAACAAACTGCAGCATGCTGAGACACTGTAACAGGCTGCAACACACTGAGACACTAACTAACTGCAACACACTGAGACACAAACTAACTGCAACACACTGAGACACTAACTGCAACACACTGAGCCACTAACAAACTGCAACACACTGTGACACTAACAAACTGCAACACACTGAGACACTAACAAACTGCAACACACTGAGACACTAACAAACTGCAACACACTGAGACACTGTAACAAACTGCAGCACGCTGAGACACTGTAACATACTGCAGCACGCTGAAACACTAACAGACTGCAGCACGCTGAGACACTGTAACTAAATGTAGCATGCTGAACACTGTAACAAACTGCAGCACGCTGAGACACTGTGACAAACTGCAGCACGCTGAGACACTGTAACAAACTGTAGCACGCTGAGACACTAACAAACTGCAGCACACTGAGGCACTGTAACAAACTGCAACACGCTGAGACACTGTAACAAACTGCAGCACGCTGAGACACTAGCAAACTGCAGCACACTGAGACACTAATAAATTTCAACACACAGACACTAAAAAACTGCAGCATGCTGAGACATGGTAACAGACTGCTACACACTGAGACACTAACTAACTGCAACACACAGACACTAACTAACTGCAACACACTGAGACACTAACTAACTGCAACACACTGAGAAACTAACTATCTGCAACACACTTAGACACTAACAAACTGCAACACACAGACAGTAACTAACTGCAACACACTGAGACACTAACTAACTGCAACACACTGAGAAACTAACTATCTGCAACACACTTAGACACTAACAAACTGCAACACACAGACACTAACAAACTGCAACACACTGAGACACTAACAAATTGCAGCACCCTGAGACAGTGTAACAAACTGTAACAAACTGAGGCACTGTAACAAACTGCAACATGCTGAGACACTAACAAACAGCAACACACTGAGACACTGTAACAAACTGCAACACGCTGAGACACTGTAACAAACTGCAACACGCTGAGACACTGTAACAAACTGCAACACGCTGAGACACTAACAAACTGCAGCACACTGAGACACTGTAATAAATTTCAACACACAGACAGTAAAAAACAGCAGCATGCTGAGACATGGTAACAGACTGCTACACACTGAGACACTAACTAACTGCAACACACAGACACTAACTAACTGCAACGCACTGAGACAGTAACTAACTGCAACACACTGAGAAACTAACTATCTGCAACACACTTAGACACTAACAAACTGCAACACACAGACACTAACAAACTGCAACACACTGAGACACTAACAAACTGCAGCACCCTGAGACAGTGTAACAAACTGTAACAAACTGAGACACTGTAACAAACTGCAACATGCTGAGACACTAACAAACAGCAACACACTGAGACACTGTAACAAACTGCAACACGCTGAGACACTGTAACAAACTGCAACACGCTGAGACACTGTAACAACCTGCAGCACGCTGAGACACTGTAACAAATTGCAGCACACTGACACTAATAAACTTCAACACACTGAGACACTAACTAATTGCAACACACTGAGACACTAACAAACTTCAACACACTGAGACACTAAGAAACTGCAACAAACTGAGACAATATAACAAACTGCAGCATGCTGAGACACTGTAACAAACTGCAGCATGCTGAGACACTGTAACAAACTGCAGCATTCTGAGACACTGTAACAAACTGCAGCACACTAAGACACTGTAACAAACTGCAGCACGCTGAGACACTGTTAGAAACTGCAATACACTGTGACGCTAACAAACTGCAACACACTGAGACACTAACAAACTGGAACCCACTGAGACACTGTAACAAACTGCAGCATGCTGAGACACTAACAGACTGCAGCACGCTGAGGCACTGTAACAAACTGCAGCATGCTGAGACACTAACAAACAGCAACACACTGAGACACTGTAACAAACTGCAGCACGCTGAGACACTGTAACAACCTGCAGCACGCTGAGACAGTAACAAACTGCAGCACGCTGAGACATTGTAACAAACTGCAGCACACTGACACTGTAATAAACTTCAACACACTGAAACACTAACTAATTGCAACACACTGAGACACTAACAAACTTCAACACACTGAGACACTAAGAAACTGCAACAAACTGAGACAATGTAACAAACTGCAGCATGCTGAGACACTAACAAACTGCAGCATGCTGAGACACTGTAACAAACTGCAGCATTCTGAGACACTGTAACAAACTGCAGCACACTGAGACACTGTAACAAACTGCAGCACGCTGAGACACTGTTAGAAACTGCAATACACTGTGACGCTAAAAAACTGCAACTCACTGAGACACTAACAAACTGGAACCCACTGAGAAACTGTAACAAACTGCAGCATGCTGAGACACTAACAAACTGCAGCATGCTGAGACACTAACAAACTGCAGCATGCTGAGACACTAACAAACAGCAACACACTGAGACACTGTAACAAACTGCAACACGCTGAGACACTGTTAGAAACTGCAATACACTGTGACACTGAAACAAACTGCAACACACTGAGACACTAACAAACTGGAACCCACTGAGACACTGTAACAAACTGCAGCATGCTGAGACACTAACAGACTGCAGCACGCTGAGACGCTGTAACAAACTGCAGCATGCTGAGACACTGACAAACTGCAGCATGCTGAGACACTAACAAACAGCAACACACTGAGACGCTGTAACAAACTGCAACACGCTGAGACACTAACAAACTGCAGCACACTGAGACACTGTAATAAATTTCAACACACAGACACTAAAAAACTGCAGCATGCTGAGACATGGTAACAGACTGCTACACACTGAGACACTAACTAACTGCAACACACAGACACTAACTAACTGCAACACACTGAGACACTAACTAACTGCAACACACTGAGAAACTAACTATCTGCAACACACTTAGACACTAACAAACTGCAACACACAGACACTAACAAACTGCAACACACTGAGCCACTGTAACAACCTGCAGCACACTGAGACAGTGTAACAAACTGCAGCACACTGACACTGTAATAAACTTCAACACACTGAGACACTAACTAATTGCAACACACTGAGACACTAACAAACTTCAACACACTGAGACACTAAGAAACTGCAACAAACTGAGACAATGTAACAAACTGCAGCATTCTGAGACACTGTAACAAACTGCAGCATGCTGAGACACTGTAACAAACTGCAGCATTCTGAGACACTGTAACAAACTGCAGCACACTAAGACACTGTAACAAACTGCCGCACGCTGAGACACTGTTAGAAACTGCAATACACTGTGACACTAACAAACTGCAACACACTGAGACACTAACAAACTGGAACCCACTGAGACACTGTAACAAACTGCAGCACGCTGAGACACTGTAACAAACTGCAGCACACAGACACTGTAATAAACTTCAACACACTGAGACACTAACAAACTGCAGCATGCTGAGACACTGTAACAGGCTGCAACACACTGAGACACTAACTAACTGCAACACACTGAGACACAAACTAACTGCAACACACTGAGACACCAACTGCAACACACTGAGCCACTAACAAACTGCAACACACTGTGACACTAACAAATTGCAACACACTGAGACACCAACTGCAACACACTGAGCCACTAACAAACTGCAACACACTGTCACACTAACAAACTGCAACACACTGAGACACTAACAAACTGCAACACACTGAGACACTGTAACAAACTGCAGCACGCTGAGACACTGTAACATACTGCAGCACGCTGAAACACTAACAGACTGCAGCACGCTGAGACACTGTAACTAAATGTAGCATGCTGTAACACTGTAACAAACTGCAGCATGCTGAGACACTGTAACAAACTGCAACACGCTGTGACACTAACAAACTGCAAGACACTGAGACACTGTAACAAATTGCAGCACGCTGAGACACTGTAACAGACTGCAGCACGCTGAGACACTGTAACAGACTGCAGCATGCTGAGACACTAACAAACTGCAGCACGCTGAGACACTAAAAAAATGCAGCACGCTGAGATACTGTAACAAACTGCAGCACGCTGAGACACTGTAACAAACTGCAGCACACTGAGAAACTGTAACAAACGGCATCATGATGAGACACTAACAAACTGCAGCATGCTGAGACACTAACAAACAGCAACACACTGAGACACTGTAACAAACTGCAACACGCTGTGACACTAACAAACTGCAAGACACAGACACTGTAACAAACTGCAGCACGCTGAGACTCTGTAACAGACTGCAGCACGCTGAGACACTGTAACAGACTGCAGCACGCTGAGACACTGTAACAAACTGCAGCACGCTGAGACACTAAAAAAATGCAGCACGCTGAGATACTGTAACAAACTGCAGCACGCTGAGACACTGTAACAAACTGGAACACACTGACTCACTGTAACAAACTGCAGCACACTGAGACACTTACAGACTGCAGCACGCTGAGACACTGTAACTAAGTGCAGCATGATGAGACACTGTAACTAAGTGTAGCATGCTGAAACACTAACAAACTGCAGCACCATGAGACACTAACATACTGCAGCACACTGAGACACTGTAACAAACTGCAGCACGCTGAGACACTGTAACAAATTGCAACACGCTGAGACACTGTAACAAACTGCAACATGCTGAGATACTGTAACAAACTACAACACGCTGAGACACTGTAACAAACTGCAGCACACTGAGACACTGTAACAAACTGCAGCACACAGACACTGTAATAAACTTCAACACACTGAGACACTGACTAACTGCAACACACTGAGACACTAACTAACTGCAACACACTGAGACACTAACTGCAACACACTGAGCCACTAACAAACTGCAACACACTGTGACACTAAGAAATTGCAATACACTGAGACACCGTAACAAAATGCAGCACGCTGAGACACTGTAACAAACTTCAGCACACTAAGACACTGTAACAAACTGCAGCACGCTGAGACACTGTTAGAAACTGCAATAAACTGTGACACTAACAAATTGCAAGACACTGAGACACTGTAACAAACTGCAACACACTGAGACACTAACAAACTGCAACCCACTGAGACGCTGTAACAAACTGCTGCATGCTGAGACACTAACAGACTGCAGCACGCTGAGTCACTAACAAACTGCAGCATGCTGAGACACTAACAAACTGCAGCATGCTGAGACACTAACAAACAGCAACACACTGAGACACTGTAACAAACTGCAACACGCTGAGACACTGTAATAAACTGCAACATACTGAGAAACTGTAACAACCTGCAGCATGATGAGACACTAACAAACTGCAGCACGCTGAGACACCGTAACAAATTGCAATACACTGAGATACTGTAACAAACCGCAGCAAGCTGAGACACTAACAAACTGCAGCACGCTGAGATACTGTAACAAACTGTAGCACGCTGAGACACTTACAAACTGCAGCACGCTGAGACACTGTAACAAACTGCAACACGCTGAGACACTGTAACAAACTGCAACACGCTGAGACACTGTAACAAACTGCAACACGCTGAGACACTGTAACAAACTGCAGCATGCTGAAACACTGTAACAAACTGCAGCATTCTGAGACACTGTAACAAACTGCAGCACACTGAGACACTGTAACAAACTGCAGCACGCTGAGACACTTTTAGAAACTGCAATACACTGTGACACTAACAAACTGCAACACACTGAGACACTAACTGCAACACACTGAGCCACTAACAAACTGCAACACACTGTGACACTAACAAACTGCAACACACTGAGACACTAACAAATTGCAACACACTGAGACACTGTAACAAAATGCAGCACGCTGAGACACTGTAACAAACTGCAGCATGCTGCGACACTAACAGACTGCAGCAGGCTGAGACACTGTAACAAACTGCAGCATGCTGAGACACTAACAGACTGCAGCATGCTGAGACGCTGTAACAAACTGCAGCATGCTGAGACACTGACAAACTGCAGCATGCTGAGACACTAACAAACAGCAACACACTGAGACACTAACAAACTGGAACCCACTGAGACACTGTAACAAACTGCAGCATGCTGAGACACTAACAGACTGCAGCACGCTGAGACGCTGTAACAAACTGCAGCATGCTGAGACACTGACAAACTGCAGCATGCTGAGACACTAACAAACAGCAACACACTGAGACGCTGTAACAAACTGCAACACGCTGAGACACTAACAAACTGCAGCACACTGAGACACTGTAATAAATTTCAACACACAGACACTAAAAAACTGCAGCATGCTGAGACATGGTAACAGACTGCTACACACTGAGACACTAACTAACTGCAACACACAGACACTAACTAACTGCAACACACTGAGACACTAACTAACTGCAACACACTGAGAAACTAACTATCTGCAACACACTTAGACACTAACAAACTGCAACACACAGACACTAACAAACTGCAACACACTGAGCCACTGTAACAACCTGCAGCACACTGAGACAGTGTAACAAACTGCAGCACACTGACACTGTAATAAACTTCAACACACTGAGACACTAACTAATTGCAACACACTGAGACACTAACAAACTTCAACACACTGAGACAATGTAACAAACTGCAGCATTCTGAGACACTGTAACAAACTGCAGCATGCTGAGACACTGTAACAAACTGCAGCATTCTGAGACACTTTAACAAACTGCAGCACACTAAGACACTGTAACAAACTGCAGCACGCTGAGACACTGTTAGAAACTGCAATACACTGTGACACTAACAAACTGCAACACACTGAGACACTAACAAACTGGAACCCACTGAGACACTGTAACAAACTGCAGCACGCTGAGACACTGTAACAAACTGCAGCACACAGACACTGTAATAAACTTCAACACACTGAGACACTAACAAACTGCAGCATGCTGAGACACTGTAACAGGCTGCAACACACTGAGACACTAACTAACTGCAACACACTGAGACACAAACTAACTGCAACACACTGAGACACCAACTGCAACACACTGAGCCACTAACAAACTGCAACACACTGTCACACTAACAAACTGCAACACACTGAGACACTAACAAACTGCAACACACTGAGACACTGTAACAAACTGCAGCACGCTGAGACACTGTAACATACTGCAGCACGCTGAAACACTAACAGACTGCAGCACGCTGAGACACTGTAACTAAATGTAGCATGCTGTAACACTGTAACAGACTGCAGCATGCTGAGACACTGTAACAAACTGCAACACGCTGTGACACTAACAAACTGCAAGACACTGAGACACTGTAACAAATTGCAGCACGCTGAGACACTGTAACAGACTGCAGCACGCTGAGACACTGTAACAGACTGTAGCATGCTGAGACACTAACAAACTGCAGCACGCTGAGACACTAAAAAAATGCAGCACGCTGAGATACTATAACAAACTGCAGCACGCTGAGACACTGTAACAAACTGCAGCACACTGAGAAACTGTAACAAACGGCATCATGATGAGACACTAACAAACTGCAGCATGCTGAGACACTAACAAACAGCAACACACTGAGACACTGTAACAAACTGCAACACGCTGTGACACTAACAAACTGCAAGACACAGACACTGTAACAAACTGCAGCACGCTGAGACACTGTAACAAACTGCAGCACGCTGAGACACTAAAAAAATGCAGCACGCTGAGATACTGTAACAAACTGCAGCACGCTGAGACACTGTAACAAACTGGAACACACTGACTCACTGTAACAAACTGCAGCACACTGAGACACTGTAACTAAGTGCAGCATGATGAGACACTGTAACTAAGTGTAGCATGCTGAACCACTAACAAACTGCAGCACCATGAGACACTAACATACTGCAGCACACTGAGACACTGTAACAAACTGCAGCACGCTGAGACACTGTAACAAATTGCAACACGCTGAGACACTGTAACAAACTGCAACATGCTGAGATACTGTAACAAACTACAACACGCTGAGACACTGTAACAAACTGCAGCACACTGAGACACTGTAACAAACTGCAGCACACAGACACTGTAATAAACTTCAACACACTGAGACACTGACTAACTGCAACACACTGAGACACTAACTAACTGCAACACACTGAGACACTAACAAACTGCAACACACTGTGACACTAAGAAATTGCAATACACTGAGACACTGTAACAAAATGCAGCACGCTGAGAAACTGTATCAAACTTCAGCAGACTAAGACACTTTAACAAACTGCAGCACGCTGAGACACGGTTAGAAACTGCAATACACTGTGACACTAACAAATTGCAAGACACTGAGACACTGTAACAAACTGCAACACACTGAGACACTAACAACTGAGACACTTACAGACTGCAGCACGCTGAGACACTGTAACTAAGTGCAGCATGATGAGACACTGTAACTAAGTGTAGCATGCTGAACCACTAACAAACTGCAGCACCATGAGACACTAACATACTGCAGCACACTGAGACACTGTAACAAACTGCAGCACGCTGAGACACTGTAACAAATTGCAACACGCTGAGACACTGTAACAAACTGCAACATGCTGAGATACTGTAACAAACTACAACACGCTGAGACACTGTAACAAACTGCAGCACACTGAGACACTGTAACAAACTGCAGCACACAGACACTGTAATAAACTTCAACACACTGAGACACTGACTAACTGCAACACACTGAGACACTAACTAACTGCAACACACTGAGACACTAACAAACTGCAACACACTGTGACACTAAGAAATTGCAATACACTGAGACACTGTAACAAAATGCAGCACGCTGAGAAACTGTATCAAACTTCAGCAGACTAAGACACTTTAACAAACTGCAGCACGCTGAGACACGGTTAGAAACTGCAATACACTGTGACACTAACAAATTGCAAGACACTGAGACACTGTAACAAACTGCAACACACTGAGACACTAACAAACTGCAACCCACTGAGACGCTGTAACAAACTGCTGCATGCTGAGACACTAACAGACTGCAGCATGCTGAGTCACTAACAAACTGCAGCATGTTGAGACACTAACAAACTGCAGCATGCTGAGACACTAACAAACAGCAACACACTGAGACACTGTAACAAACTGCAACACGCTGAGACACTGTAATAAAGTGCAACATATTGAGAAACTGTAACAACCTGCAGCATGATGAGACACTAACAAACTGCAGCACGCTGAGACACCGTAACAAATTGCAATACACTGAGATACTGTAACAAACTGCAGCACACTGAGACACTGTAACAAACTGCAGCACGCTGAGACACTGTTAGAAACTGCAATACACTGTGACGCTAAAAAACTGCAACTCACTGAGACACTAACAAACTGGAACCCACTGAGACACTGTAACAAACTGCAGCATGCTGAGACACTAACAAACTGCAGCATGCTGAGACACTAACAAACTGCAGCATGCTGAGACACTAACAAACAGCAACACACTGAGACACTGTAACAAACTGCAACACGCCGAGACACTGTTAGAAACTGCAATACACTGTGACACTGAAACAAACTGCAACACACTGAGACACTAACAAACTGGAACCCACTGAGACACTGTAACAAACTGCAGCATGCTGAGACACTAACAGACTGCAGCACGCTGAGACACTGTAACAAACTGCAGCATGCTGAGACACAAACAAACTGCAGCATGCTGAGACACTAACAAACTGCAGCATGCTGAGACACTAACAAACAGCAACACACTGAGACACTAACAAACTGGAACCCACTGAGACACTGTAACAAACTGCAGCATGCTGGGACACTAACAGACTGCAGCACGCTGAGACGCTGTAACAAACTGCAGCATGCTGAGACACTGACAAACTGCAGCATGCTGAGACACTAACAAACAGCAACACACTGAGACACTGTAACAAACTGCAACACGCTGAGACACTGTAACAAACTGCAACACGCTGAGACACTGTAACAAATTGCAGCACACTGACACTGTAATAAACTTCAACACACTGAGACACTAACTAATTGCAACACACTGAGACACTAACAAACTTCAACACACTGAGACACTAAGAAACTGCAACAAACTGAGACAATGTAACAAACTGCAGCATTCTGAGACACTGTAACAAACTGCAGCATGCTGAGACACTGTAACAAACTGCAGCATTCTGAGACGCTGTAACAAACTGCAGCACACTAAGACACTGTAACAAACTGCAGCACGCTGAGACACTGTTAGAAACTGCAATACACTGTGACACTAACAAACTGCAACACACTGAGACACTAACAAACTGGAACCCACTGAGACACTGTAACAAACTGCAGCATGCTGAGACACTAACAGACTGCAGCACGCTGAGACACTGTAACAAACTGCAGCATGCTGAGACACTAACAAACTGCAGCATGCTGAGACACTAACAAACTGCAGCATGCTGAGACACTAACAAACTGCAGCATGCTGAGACACTAACAAACTGCAGCATGCTGAGACACTGTAACAAACTGCAACACGCTGTGACACTAACAAACTGCAAGACACTGAGAAACTGTAACAGACTGCAGCACGCTGAGACACTGTAACAGACTGCAGCACGCTGAGACACTGTAACAGACTGCAGCATGCTGAGACACTGTAACAAACTGCAGCACGCTGAGACACTAAAAAAATGCAGCACGCTGAGATACTGTAACAAACTGCAGCACGCTGAGACACTCTAACAAACTGCAGCACCCTGAGAAACTGTAACAAACGGCATCATGATGAGACACTAACAAACTGCAGCACGCTGAGACACTAACAAACAGCAACACACTGAGACACTGTAACAAACTGCAACACGCTGTGACACTAACAAACTGCAAGACACAGACACTAACAGACTGCAGCACGCTGAGACACTGTAACAGACTGCAGCACGCTGATACACTGTAACAGACTGCAGCACGCTGAGACACTGTAACAAACTGCGGCACGCTGAGACACTAAAAAAATGCAGCACGCTGAGATACTGTAACAAACTGCAGCACGCTGAGACACTGTAACAAACTGGAACACACTGACTCACTGTAACAAACTGCAGCACACTGAGACACTTACAGACTGCAGCACGCTGAGACACTGTAACTAAGTGCAGCATGATGAGACACTGTAACTAAGTGTAGCATGCTGAAACACTAACAAACTGCAGCACCATGAGACACTAACATACTGCAGCACACTGAGACACTGTAACAAACTGCAACACGCTGAGACACTGTAACAAACTGCAACATGCTGAGATACTGTAACAAACTACAACACGCTGAGACACTGTAACAAACTGCAGCACACTGAGACACTGTAACAAACTGCAGCACACAGACACTGTAATAAACTTCAACACACTGAGACACTGACTAACTGCAACACACTGAGACACTAACTAACTGCAACACACTGAGACACTAACTGCAACACACTGAGCCACTAACAAACTGCAACACACTGTGACACTAAGAAATTGCAATACACTGAGACACTGTAACAAAATGCAGCACGCTGAGACACTGTAACAAACTTCAGCACACTAAGACACTGTAACAAACTGCAGCACGCTGAGACACTGTTAGAAACTGCAATACACTGTGACACTAACAAATTGCAAGACACTGAGACACTGTAACAAACTGCAACACACTGAGACACTAACAAACTGCAACCCACTGAGACGCTGTAACAAACTGCTGCATGCTGAGACACTAACAGACTGCAGCACGCTGAGTCACTAACAAACTGCAGCATGCTGAGATACTGTAACAAACTGTAGCACGCTGAGACACTTACAAACTGCAGCACGCTGAGACACTGTAACAAACTGCAACATACTGAGAAACTGTAACAACCTGCAGCATGATGAGACACTAACAAACTGCAGCACGCTGAGACACCGTAACAAATTGCAATACACTGAGATACTGTAACAAACCGCAGCAAGCTGAGACACTAACAAACTGCAGCACGCTGAGATACTGTAACAAACTGTAGCACGCTGAGACACTTACAAACTGCAGCACGCTGAGACACTGTAACAAACTGCAACACGCTGAGACACTGTAACAAACTGCAACACGCTGAGACATTGTAACAAACTGCAACACGCTGAGACACTGTAACAAACTGCAGCATGCTGAAACACTGTAACAAACTGCAGCATTCTGAGACACTGTAACAAACTGCAGCACACTGAGACACTGTAACAAACTGCAGCACGCTGAGACACTGTTAGAAACTGCAATACACTGTGACACTAACAAACTGCAACACACTGAGACACTAACTGCAACACACTGAGCCACTAACAAACTGCAACACACTGTGACACTAACAAACTGCAACACACTGAGACACTAACAAATTGCAACACACTGAGACACTGTAACAAAATGCAGCACGCTGAGACACTGTAACAAACTGCAGCATGCTGCGACACTAACAGACTGCAGCAGGCTGAGACACTGTAACAAACTGCAGCATGCTGAGACACTAACAGACTGCAGCATGCTGAGACGCTGTAACAAACTGCAGCATGCTGAGACACTGACAAACTGCAGCATGCTGAGACACTAACAAACAGCAACACACTGAGACACTAACAAACTGGAACCCACTGAGACACTGTAACAAACTGCAGCATGCTGAGACACTAACAGACTGCAGCACGCTGAGACGCTGTAACAAACTGCAGCATGCTGAGACACTGACAAACTGCAGCATGCTGAGACACTAACAAACAGCAACACACTGAGACGCTGTAACAAACTGCAACACGCTGAGACACTAACAAACTGCAGCACACTGAGACACTGTAATAAATTTCAACACACAGACACTAAAAAACTGCAGCATGCTGAGACATGGTAACAGACTGCTACACACTGAGACACTAACTAACTGCAACACACAGACACTAACTAACTGCAACACACTGAGACACTAACTAACTGCAACACACTGAGAAACTAACTATCTGCAACACACTTAGACACTAACAAACTGCAACATACAGACACTAACAAACTGCAACACACTGAGCCACTGTAACAACCTGCAGCACACTGAGACAGTGTAACAAACTGCAGCACACTGACACTGTAATAAACTTCAACACACTGAGACACTAACTAATTGCAACACACTGAGACACTAACAAACTTCAACACACTGAGACACTAAGAAACTGCAACAAACTGAGACAATGTAACAAACTGCAGCATTCTGAGACACTGTAACAAACTGCAGCATGCTGAGACACTGTAACAAACTGCAGCATTCTGAGACACTGTAACAAACTGCAGCACGCTGAGACACTGTTAGAAACTGCAATACACTGTGACACTAACAAACTGCAACACACTGAGACACTAACAAACTGGAACCCACTGAGACACTGTAACAAACTGCAGCACGCTGAGACACTGTAACAAACTGCAGCACACAGACACTGTAATAAACTTCAACACACTGAGACACTAACAAACTGCAGCATGCTGAGACACTGTAACAGGCTGCAACACACTGAGACACTAACTAACTGCAACACACTGAGACACAAACTAACTGCAACACACTGAGACACCAACTGCAACACACTGAGCCACTAACAAACTGCAGCACACTGTCACACTAACAAACTGCAACACACTGAGACACTAACAAACTGCAACACACTGAGACACTGTAACAAACTGCAGCACGCTGAGACACTGTAACATACTGCAGCACGCTGAAACACTAACAGACTGCAGCACGCTGAGACACTGTAACTAAATGTAGCATGCTGTAACACTGTAACAAACTGCAGCACGCTGAGACACTGTAACAAACTGCAGCACACTGAGAAACTGTAACAAACGGCATCATGATGAGACACTAACAAACTGCAGCATGCTGAGACACTAACAAACAGCAACACACTGAGACACTGTAACAAACTGCAACACGCTGTGACACTAACAAACTGCAAGACACAGACACTGTAACAAACTGCAGCACGCTGAGACACTGTAACAAACTGCAGCATGCTGCGACACTAACAGACTGCAGCAGGCTGTGACACTGTAACAAACTGCAGCATGCTGAGACACTAACAGACTGCAGCATGCTGAGACGCTGTAACAAACTGCAGCATGCTGAGACACTGACAAACTGCAGCATGCTGAGACACTAACAAACAGCAACACACTGAGACACTAACAAACTGGAACCCACTGAGACACTGTAACAAACTGCAGCATGCTGAGACACTAACAGACTGCAGCACGCTGAGACGCTGTAACAAACTGCAGCATGCTGAGACACTGACAAACTGCAGCATGCTGAGACACTAACAAACAGCAACACACTGAGACGCTGTAACAAACTGCAACACGCTGAGACACTAACAAACTGCAGCACACTGAGACACTGTAATAAATTTCAACACACAGACACTAAAAAACTGCAGCATGCTGAGACATGGTAACAGACTGCTACACACTGAGACACTAACTAACTGCAACACACAGACACTAACTAACTGCAACACACTGAGACACTAACTAACTGCAACACACTGAGAAACTAACTATCTGCAACACACTTAGACACTAACAAACTGCAACATACAGACACTAACAAACTGCAACACACTGAGCCACTGTAACAACCTGCAGCACACTGAGACAGTGTAACAAACTGCAGCACACTGACACTGTAATAAACTTCAACACACTGAGACACTAACTAATTGCAACACACTGAGACACTAACAAACTTCAACACACTGAGACACTAAGAAACTGCAACAAACTGAGACAATGTAACAAACTGCAGCATTCTGAGACACTGTAACAAACTGCAGCATGCTGAGACACTGTAACAAACTGCAGCATTCTGAGACACTGTAACAAACTGCAGCACGCTGAGACACTGTTAGAAACTGCAATACACTGTGACACTAACAAACTGCAACACACTGAGACACTAACAAACTGGAACCCACTGAGACACTGTAACAAACTGCAGCACGCTGAGACACTGTAACAAACTGCAGCACACAGACACTGTAATAAACTTCAACACACTGAGACACTAACAAACTGCAGCATGCTGAGACACTGTAACAGGCTGCAACACACTGAGACACTAACTAACTGCAACACACTGAGACACAAACTAACTGCAACACACTGAGACACCAACTGCAACACACTGAGCCACTAACAAACTGCAGCACACTGTCACACTAACAAACTGCAACACACTGAGACACTAACAAACTGCAACACACTGAGACACTGTAACAAACTGCAGCACGCTGAGACACTGTAACATACTGCAGCACGCTGAAACACTAACAGACTGCAGCACGCTGAGACACTGTAACTAAATGTAGCATGCTGTAACACTGTAACAAACTGCAGCACGCTGAGACACTGTAACAAACTGCAGCACACTGAGAAACTGTAACAAACGGCATCATGATGAGACACTAACAAACTGCAGCATGCTGAGACACTAACAAACAGCAACACACTGAGACACTGTAACAAACTGCAACACGCTGTGACACTAACAAACTGCAAGACACAGACACTGTAACAAACTGCAGCACGCTGAGACTCTGTAACAGACTGCAGCACGCTGAGACACTGTAACAGACTGCAGCACGCTGAGACACTGTAACAAACTGCAGCACGCTGAGACACTAAAAAAATGCAGCACGCTGAGATACTTACAGACTGCAGCACGCTGAGACACTGTAACTAAGTGCAGCATGATGAGACACTGTAACTAAGTGTAGCATGCTGAACCACTAACAAACTGCAGCACCATGAGACACTAACATACTGCAGCACACTGAGACACTGTAACAAACTGCAGCACGCTGAGACACTGTAACAAATTGCAACACGCTGAGACACTGTAACAAACTGCAACATGCTGAGATACTGTAACAAACTACAACATGCTGAGACACTGTAACAAACTGCAGCACACTGAGACACTGTAACAAACTGCAGCACACAGACACTGTAATAAACTTCAACACACTGAGACACTGACTAACTGCAACACACTGAGACACTAACTAACTGCAACACACTGAGACACTAACTGCAACACACTGAGCCACTAACAAACTGCAACACACTGTGACACTAAGAAATTGCAATACACTGAGACACTGTAACAAAATGCAGCACGCTGAGAAACTGTAACAAACTTCAGCAGACTAAGACACTGTAACAAACTGCAGCACGCTGAGACACGGTTAGAAACTGCAATACACTGTGACACTAACAAATTGCAAGACACTGAGACACTGTAACAAACTGCAACACACTGAGACACTAACAAACTGCAACCCACTGAGACGCTGTAACAAACTGCTGCATGCTGAGACACTAACAGACTGCAGCATGCTGAGTCACTAACAAACTGCAGCATGTTGAGACACTAACAAACTGCAGCATGCTGAGAAACTAACAAACAGCAACACACTGAGACACTGTAACAAACTGCAACACGCTGAGACACTGTAATAAAGTGCAACATATTGAGAAACTGTAACAACCTGCAGCATGATGAGACACTAACAAACTGCAGCACGCTGAGACACCGTAACAAATTGCAATACACTGAGATACTGTAACAAACTGCAGCACACTGAGACACTGTAACAAACTGCAGCACGCTGAGACACTGTTAGAAACTGCAATACACTGTGACGCTAAAAAACTGCAACTCACTGAGACACTAACAAACTGGAACCCACTGAGACACTGTAACAAACTGCAGCATGCTGAGACACTAACAAACTGCAGCATGCTGAGACACTAACAAACTGCAGCATGCTGAGACACTAACAAACAGCAACACACTGAGACACTGTAACAAACTGCAACACGCCGAGACACTGTTAGAAACTGCAATACACTGTGACACTGAAACAAACTGCAACACACTGAGACACTAACAAACTGGAACCCACTGAGACACTGTAACAAACTGCAGCATGCTGAGACACTAACAGACTGCAGCACGCTGAGACACTGTAACAAACTACAGCATGCTGAGACACTAACAAACTGCAGCATGCTGAGACACAAACAAACTGCAGCATGCTGAGACACTAACAAACTGCAGCATGCTGAGACACTAACAAACAGCAACACACTGAGACACTAACAAACTGGAACCCACTGAGACACTGTAACAAACTGCAGCATGCTGAGACACTAACAGACTGCAGCACGCTGAGACGCTGTAACAAACTGCAGCATGCTGAGACACTGACAAACTGCAGCATGCTGAGACACTAACAAACAGCAACACACTGAGACACTGTAACAAACTGCAACACGCTGAGACACTGTAACAAACTGCAACACGCTGAGACACTGTAACAAATTGCAGCACACTGACACTGTAATAAACTTCAACACACTGAGACACTAACTAATTGCAACACACTGAGACACTAACAAACTTCAACACACTGAGACACTAAGAAACTGCAACAAACTGAGACAATGTAACAAACTGCAGCATTCTGAGACACTGTAACAAACTGCAGCATGCTGAGACACTGTAACAAACTGCAGCATTCTGAGACGCTGTAACAAACTGCAGCACACTAAGACACTGTAACAAACTGCAGCACGCTGAGACACTGTTAGAAACTGCAATACACTGTGACACTAACAAACTGCAACACACTGAGACACTAACAAACTGGAACCCACTGAGACACTGTAACAAACTGCAGCATGCTGAGACACTAACAGACTGCAGCACGCTGAGACACTGTAACAAACTGCAGCATGCTGAGACACTAACAAACTGCAGCATGCTGAGACACTAACAAACTGCAGCATGCTGAGACACTAACAAACTGCAGCATGCTGAGACACTAACAAACTGCAGCATGCTGAGACACTGTAACAAACTGCAACACGCTGTGACACTAACAAACTGCAAGACACTGAGACACTGTAACAGACTGCAGCACGCTGAGACACTGTAACAGACTGCAGCACGCTGAGACACTGTAACAGACTGCAGCATGCTGAGACACTGTAACAAACTGCAGCACGCTGAGACACTAAAAAAATGCAGCACGCTGAGATACTGTAACAAACTGCAGCACGCTGAGACACTGTAACAAACTGCAGCACCCTGAGAAACTGTAACAAACGGCATCATGATGAGACACTAACAAACTGCAGCACACTGAGACACTAACAAACAGCAACACACTGAGACACTGTAACAAACTGCAACACGCTGTGACACTAACAAACTGCAAGACACAGACACTAACAAACTGCAGCACGCTGAGACACTGTAACAGACTGCAGCACGCTGATACACTGTAACAGACTGCAGCACTCTGAGACACTGTAACAAACTGCGGCACGCTGAGACACTAAAAAAATGCAGCACGCTGAGATACTGTAACAAACTGCAGCACGCTGAGACACTGTAACAAACTGGAACACACTGACTCACTGTAACAAACTGCAGCACACTGAGACACTTACAGACTGCAGCACGCTGAGACACTGTAACTAAGTGCAGCATGATGAGACACTGTAACTAAGTGTAGCATGCTGAAACACTAACAAACTGCAGCACCATGAGACACTAACATACTGCAGCACACTGAGACACTGTAACAAACTGCAACACGCTGAGACACTGTAACAAACTGCAACATGCTGAGATACTGTAACAAACTACAACACGCTGAGACACTGTAACAAACTGCAGCACACTGAGACACTGTAACAAACTGCAGCACACAGACACTGTAATAAACTTCAACACACTGAGACACTGACTAACTGCAACACACTGAGACACTAACTAACTGCAACACACTGAGACACTGTAACAAAATGCAGCACGCTGAGACACTGTAACAAACTGCAGCATGCTGCGACACTAACAGACTGCAGCAGGCTGAGACACTGTAACAAACTGCAGCATGCTGAGACACTAACAGACTGCAGCATGCTGAGACGCTGTAACAAACTGCAGCATGCTGAGACACTGACAAACTGCAGCATGCTGAGACACTAACAAACAGCAACACACTGAGACACTAACAAACTGGAACCCACTGAGACACTGTAACAAACTGCAGCATGCTGCGACACTAACAGACTGCAGCAGGCTGAGACACTGTAACAAACTGCAGCATGCTGAGACACTAACAGACTGCAGCATGCTGAGACGCTGTAACAAACTGCAGCATGCTGAGACACTGACAAACTGCAGCATGCTGAGACACTAACAAACAGCAACACACTGAGACACTAACAAACTGGAACCCACTGAGACACTGTAACAAACTGCAGCATGCTGAGACACTAACAGACTGCAGCACGCTGAGACGCTGTAACAAACTGCAGCATGCTGAGACACTGACAAACTGCAGCATGCTGAGACACTAACAAACAGCAACACACTGAGACGCTGTAACAAACTGCAACACGCTGAGACACTAACAAACTGCAGCACACTGAGACACTGTAATAAATTTCAACACACAGACACTAAAAAACTGCAGCATGCTGAGACATGGTAACAGACTGCTACACACTGAGACACTAACTAACTGCAACACACAGACACTAACTAACTGCAACACACTGAGACACTAACTAACTGCAACACACTGAGAAACTAACTATCTGCAACACACTTAGACACTAACAAACTGCAACACACAGACACTAACAAACTGCAACACACTGAGCCACTGTAACAACCTGCAGCACACTGAGACAGTGTAACAAACTGCAGCACACTGACACTGTAATAAACTTCAACACACTGAGACACTAACTAATTGCAACACACTGAGACACTAACAAACTTCAACACACTGAGACACTAAGAAACTGCAACAAACTGAGACAATGTAACAAACTGCAGCATTCTGAGACACTGTAACAAACTGCAGCATGCTGAGACACTGTAACAAACTGCAGCATTCTGAGACACTGTAACAAACTGCAGCACACTAAGACACTGTAACAAACTGCCGCACGCTGAGACACTGTTAGAAACTGCAATACACTGTGACACTAACAAACTGCAACACACTGAGACACTAACAAACTGGAACCCACTGAGACACTGTAACAAACTGCAGCACGCTGAGACACTGTAACAAACTGCAGCACACAGACACTGTAATAAACTTCAACACACTGAGACACTAACAAACTGCAGCATGCTGAGACACTGTAACAGGCTGCAACACACTGAGACACTAACTAACTGCAACACACTGAGACACAAACTAACTGCAACACACTGAGACACCAACTGCAACACACTGAGCCACTAACAAACTGCAACACACTGTGACACTAACAAATTGCAACACACTGAGACACCAACTGCAACACACTGAGCCACTAACAAACTGCAACACACTGTCACACTAACAAACTGCAACACACTGAGACACTAACAAACTGCAACACACTGAGACACTGTAACAAACTGCAGCACGCTGAGACACTGTAACATACTGCAGCACGCTGAAACACTAACAGACTGCAGCACGCTGAGACACTGTAACTAAATGTAGCATGCTGTAACACTGTAACAAACTGCAGCATGCTGAGACACTGTAACAAACTGCAACACGCTGTGACACTAACAAACTGCAAGACACTGAGACACTGTAACAAATTGCAGCACGCTGAGACACTGTAACAGACTGCAGCACGCTGAGACACTGTAACAGACTGCAGCATGCTGAGACACTAACAAACTGCAGCACGCTGAGACACTAAAAAAATGCAGCACGCTGAGATACTGTAACAAACTGCAGCACGCTGAGACACTGTAACAAACTGCAGCACACTGAGAAACTGTAACAAACGGCATCATGATGAGACACTAACAAACTGCAGCATGCTGAGACACTAACAAACAGCAACACACTGAGACACTGTAACAAACTGCAACACGCTGTGACACTAACAAACTGCAAGACACAGACACTGTAACAAACTGCAGCACGCTGAGACTCTGTAACAGACTGCAGCACGCTGAGACACTGTAACAGACTGCAGCACGCTGAGACACTGTAACAAACTGCAGCACGCTGAGACACTAAAAAAATGCAGCACGCTGAGATACTGTAACAAACTGCAGCACGCTGAGACACTGTAACAAACTGGAACACACTGACTCACTGTAACAAACTGCAGCACACTGAGACACTTACAGACTGCAGCACGCTGAGACACTGTAACTAAGTGCAGCATGATGAGACACTGTAACTAAGTGTAGCATGCTGAAACACTAACAAACTGCAGCACCATGAGACACTAACATACTGCAGCACACTGAGACACTGTAACAAACTGCAGCACGCTGAGACACTGTAACAAATTGCAACACGCTGAGACACTGTAACAAACTGCAACATGCTGAGATACTGTAACAAACTACAACACGCTGAGACACTGTAACAAACTGCAGCACACTGAGACACTGTAACAAACTGCAGCACACAGACACTGTAATAAACTTCAACACACTGAGACACTGACTAACTGCAACACACTGAGACACTAACTAACTGCAACACACTGAGACACTAACTGCAACACACTGAGCCACTAACAAACTGCAACACACTGTGACACTAAGAAATTGCAATACACTGAGACACCGTAACAAAATGCAGCACGCTGAGACACTGTAACAAACTTCAGCACACTAAGACACTGTAACAAACTGCAGCACGCTGAGACACTGTTAGAAACTGCAATAAACTGTGACACTAACAAATTGCAAGACACTGAGACACTGTAACAAACTGCAACACACTGAGACACTAACAAACTGCAACCCACTGAGACGCTGTAACAAACTGCTGCATGCTGAGACACTAACAGACTGCAGCACGCTGAGTCACTAACAAACTGCAGCATGCTGAGACACTAACAAACTGCAGCATGCTGAGACACTAACAAACAGCAACACACTGAGACACTGTAACAAACTGCAACACGCTGAGACACTGTAATAAACTGCAACATACTGAGAAACTGTAACAACCTGCAGCATGATGAGACACTAACAAACTGCAGCACGCTGAGACACCGTAACAAATTGCAATACACTGAGATACTGTAACAAACCGCAGCAAGCTGAGACACTAACAAACTGCAGCACGCTGAGATACTGTAACAAACTGTAGCACGCTGAGACACTTACAAACTGCAGCACGCTGAGACACTGTAACAAACTGCAACACGCTGAGACACTGTAACAAACTGCAACACGCTGAGACACTGTAACAAACTGCAACACGCTGACAGTAACTGCAGCATGCTGAACACTGTAACAAACTGCAGCATTCTGAGACACTGTAACAAACTGCAGCACACTGAGACACTGTAACAAACTGCAGCACGCTGAGACACTTTTAGAAACTGCAATACACTGTGACACTAACAAACTGCAACACACTGAGACACTAACTGCAACACACTGAGCCACTAACAAACTGCAACACACTGTGACACTAACAAACTGCAACACACTGAGACACTAACAAATTGCAACACACTGAGACACTGTAACAAAATGCAGCACGCTGAGACACTGTAACAAACTGCAGCATGCTGCGACACTAACAGACTGCAGCAGGCTGAGACACTGTAACAAACTGCAGCATGCTGAGACACTAACAGACTGCAGCATGCTGAGACGCTGTAACAAACTGCAGCATGCTGAGACACTGACAAACTGCAGCATGCTGAGACACTAACAAACAGCAACACACTGAGACACTAACAAACTGGAACCCACTGAGACACTGTAACAAACTGCAGCATGCTGAGACACTAACAGACTGCAGCACGCTGAGACGCTGTAACAAACTGCAGCATGCTGAGACACTGACAAACTGCAGCATGCTGAGACACTAACAAACAGCAACACACTGAGACGCTGTAACAAACTGCAACACGCTGAGACACTAACAAACTGCAGCACACTGAGACACTGTAATAAATTTCAACACACAGACACTAAAAAACTGCAGCATGCTGAGACATGGTAACAGACTGCTACACACTGAGACACTAACTAACTGCAACACACAGACACTAACTAACTGCAACACACTGAGACACTAACTAACTGCAACACACTGAGAAACTAACTATCTGCAACACACTTAGACACTAACAAACTGCAACACACAGACACTAACAAACTGCAACACACTGAGCCACTGTAACAACCTGCAGCACACTGAGACAGTGTAACAAACTGCAGCACACTGACACTGTAATAAACTTCAACACACTGAGACACTAACTAATTGCAACACACTGAGACACTAACAAACTTCAACACACTGAGACAATGTAACAAACTGCAGCATTCTGAGACACTGTAACAAACTGCAGCATGCTGAGACACTGTAACAAACTGCAGCATTCTGAGACACTTTAACAAACTGCAGCACACTAAGACACTGTAACAAACTGCAGCACGCTGAGACACTGTTAGAAACTGCAATACACTGTGACACTAACAAACTGCAACACACTGAGACACTAACAAACTGGAACCCACTGAGACACTGTAACAAACTGCAGCACGCTGAGACACTGTAACAAACTGCAGCACACAGACACTGTAATAAACTTCAACACACTGAGACACTAACAAACTGCAGCATGCTGAGACACTGTAACAGGCTGCAACACACTGAGACACTAACTAACTGCAACACACTGAGACACAAACTAACTGCAACACACTGAGACACCAACTGCAACACACTGAGCCACTAACAAACTGCAACACACTGTCACACTAACAAACTGCAACACACTGAGACACTAACAAACTGCAACACACTGAGACACTGTAACAAACTGCAGCACGCTGAGACACTGTAACATACTGCAGCACGCTGAAACACTAACAGACTGCAGCACGCTGAGACACTGTAACTAAATGTAGCATGCTGTAACACTGTAACAGACTGCAGCATGCTGAGACACTGTAACAAACTGCAACACGCTGTGACACTAACAAACTGCAAGACACTGAGACACTGTAACAAATTGCAGCACGCTGAGACACTGTAACAGACTGCAGCACGCTGAGACACTGTAACAGACTGTAGCATGCTGAGACACTAACAAACTGCAGCACGCTGAGACACTAAAAAAATGCAGCACGCTGAGATACTATAACAAACTGCAGCACGCTGAGACACTGTAACAAACTGCAGCACACTGAGAAACTGTAACAAACGGCATCATGATGAGACACTAACAAACTGCAGCATGTTGAGACACTAACAAACAGCAACACACTGAGACACTGTAACAAACTGCAACACGCTGTGACACTAACAAACTGCAAGACACAGACACTGTAACAAACTGCAGCACGCTGAGACACTGTAACAAACTGCAGCACGCTGAGACACTAAAAAAATGCAGCACGCTGAGATACTGTAACAAACTGCAGCACGCTGAGACACTGTAACAAACTGGAACACACTGACTCACTGTAACAAACTGCAGCACACTGAGACACTTACAGACTGCAGCACGCTGAGACACTGTAACTAAGTGCAGCATGATGAGACACTGTAACTAAGTGTAGCATGCTGAACCACTAACAAACTGCAGCACCATGAGACACTAACATACTGCAGCACACTGAGACACTGTAACAAACTGCAGCACGCTGAGACACTGTAACAAATTGCAACACGCTGAGACACTGTAACAAACTGCAACATGCTGAGATACTGTAACAAACTACAACACGCTGAGACACTGTAACAAACTGCAGCACACTGAGACACTGTAACAAACTGCAGCACACAGACACTGTAATAAACTTCAACACACTGAGACACTGACTAACTGCAACACACTGAGACACTAACTAACTGCAACACACTGAGACACTAACAAACTGCAACACACTGTGACACTAAGAAATTGCAATACACTGAGACACTGTAACAAAATGCAGCACGCTGAGAAACTGTATCAAACTTCAGCAGACTAAGACACTTTAACAAACTGCAGCACGCTGAGACACGGTTAGAAACTGCAATACACTGTGACACTAACAAATTGCAAGACACTGAGACACTGTAACAAACTGCAACACACTGAGACACTAACAAACTGCAACCCACTGAGACGCTGTAACAAACTGCTGCATGCTGAGACACTAACAGACTGCAGCATGCTGAGTCACTAACAAACTGCAGCATGTTGAGACACTAACAAACTGCAGCATGCTGAGACACTAACAAACAGCAACACACTGAGACACTGTAACAAACTGCAACACGCTGAGACACTGTAATAAAGTGCAACATATTGAGAAACTGTAACAACCTGCAGCATGATGAGACACTAACAAACTGCAGCACGCTGAGACACCGTAACAAATTGCAATACACTGAGATACTGTAACAAACTGCAGCACACTGAGACACTGTAACAAACTGCAGCACGCTGAGACACTGTTAGAAACTGCAATACACTGTGACGCTAAAAAACTGCAACTCACTGAGACACTAACAAACTGGAACCCACTGAGACACTGTAACAAACTGCAGCATGCTGAGACACTAACAAACTGCAGCATGCTGAGACACTAACAAACTGCAGCATGCTGAGACACTAACAAACAGCAACACACTGAGACACTGTAACAAACTGCAACACGCCGAGACACTGTTAGAAACTGCAATACACTGTGACACTGAAACAAACTGCAACACACTGAGACACTAACAAACTGGAACCCACTGAGACACTGTAACAAACTGCAGCATGCTGAGACACTAACAGACTGCAGCACGCTGAGACACTGTAACAAACTGCAGCATGCTGAGACACAAACAAACTGCAGCATGCTGAGACACTAACAAACAGCAACACACTGAGACACTAACAAACTGGAACCCACTGAGACACTGTAACAAACTGCAGCATGCTGGGACACTAACAGACTGCAGCACGCTGAGACGCTGTAACAAACTGCAGCATGCTGAGACACTGACAAACTGCAGCATGCTGAGACACTAACAAACAGCAACACACTGAGACACTGTAACAAACTGCAACACGCTGAGACACTGTAACAAACTGCAACACGCTGAGACACTGTAACAAATTGCAGCACACTGACACTGTAATAAACTTCAACACACTGAGACACTAACTAATTGCAACACACTGAGACACTAACAAACTTCAACACACTGAGACACTAAGAAACTGCAACAAACTGAGACAATGTAACAAACTGCAGCATTCTGAGACACTGTAACAAACTGCAGCATGCTGAGACACTGTAACAAACTGCAGCATTCTGAGACGCTGTAACAAACTGCAGCACACTAAGACACTGTAACAAACTGCAGCACGCTGAGACACTGTTAGAAACTGCAATACACTGTGACACTAACAAACTGCAACACACTGAGACACTAACAAACTGGAACCCACTGAGACACTGTAACAAACTGCAGCATGCTGAGACACTAACAGACTGCAGCACGCTGAGACACTGTAACAAACTGCAGCATGCTGAGACACTAACAAACTGCAGCATGCTGAGACACTAACAAACTGCAGCATGCTGAGACACTAACAAACTGCAGCATGCTGAGACACTAACAAACTGCAGCATGCTGAGACACTGTAACAAACTGCAACACGCTGTGACACTAACAAACTGCAAGACACTGAGAAACTGTAACAGACTGCAGCACGCTGAGACACTGTAACAGACTGCAGCACGCTGAGACACTGTAACAGACTGCAGCATGCTGAGACACTGTAACAAACTGCAGCACGCTGAGACACTAAAAAAATGCAGCACGCTGAGATACTGTAACAAACTGCAGCACGCTGAGACACTCTAACAAACTGCAGCACCCTGAGAAACTGTAACAAACGGCATCATGATGAGACACTAACAAACTGCAGCACGCTGAGACACTAACAAACAGCAACACACTGAGACACTGTAACAAACTGCAACACGCTGTGACACTAACAAACTGCAAGACACAGACACTAACAAACTGCAGCACGCTGAGACACTGTAACAGACTGCAGCACGCTGATACACTGTAACAGACTGCAGCACGCTGAGACACTGTAACAAACTGCGGCACGCTGAGACACTAAAAAAATGCAGCACGCTGAGATACTGTAACAAACTGCAGCACGCTGAGACACTGTAACAAACTGGAACACACTGACTCACTGTAACAAACTGCAGCACACTGAGACACTTACAGACTGCAGCACGCTGAGACACTGTAACTAAGTGCAGCATGATGAGACACTGTAACTAAGTGTAGCATGCTGAAACACTAACAAACTGCAGCACCATGAGACACTAACATACTGCAGCACACTGAGACACTGTAACAAACTGCAACACGCTGAGACACTGTAACAAACTGCAACATGCTGAGATACTGTAACAAACTACAACACGCTGAGACACTGTAACAAACTGCAGCACACTGAGACACTGTAACAAACTGCAGCACACAGACACTGTAATAAACTTCAACACACTGAGACACTGACTAACTGCAACACACTGAGACACTAACTAACTGCAACACACTGAGACACTAACTGCAACACACTGAGCCACTAACAAACTGCAACACACTGTGACACTAAGAAATTGCAATACACTGAGACACTGTAACAAAATGCAGCACGCTGAGACACTGTAACAAACTTCAGCACACTAAGACACTGTAACAAACTGCAGCACGCTGAGACACTGTTAGAAACTGCAATACACTGTGACACTAACAAATTGCAAGACACTGAGACACTGTAACAAACTGCAACACACTGAGACACTAACAAACTGCAACCCACTGAGACGCTGTAACAAACTGCTGCATGCTGAGACACTAACAGACTGCAGCACGCTGAGTCACTAACAAACTGCAGCATGCTGAGATACTGTAACAAACTGTAGCACGCTGAGACACTTACAAACTGCAGCACGCTGAGACACTGTAACAAACTGCAACATACTGAGAAACTGTAACAACCTGCAGCATGATGAGACACTAACAAACTGCAGCACGCTGAGACACCGTAACAAATTGCAATACACTGAGATACTGTAACAAACCGCAGCAAGCTGAGACACTAACAAACTGCAGCACGCTGAGATACTGTAACAAACTGTAGCACGCTGAGACACTTACAAACTGCAGCACGCTGAGACACTGTAACAAACTGCAACACGCTGAGACACTGTAACAAACTGCAACACGCTGAGACATTGTAACAAACTGCAACACGCTGAGACACTGTAACAAACTGCAGCATGCTGAAACACTGTAACAAACTGCAGCATTCTGAGACACTGTAACAAACTGCAGCACACTGAGACACTGTAACAAACTGCAGCACGCTGAGACACTGTTAGAAACTGCAATACACTGTGACACTAACAAACTGCAACACACTGAGACACTAACTGCAACACACTGAGCCACTAACAAACTGCAACACACTGTGACACTAACAAACTGCAACACACTGAGACACTAACAAATTGCAACACACTGAGACACTGTAACAAAATGCAGCACGCTGAGACACTGTAACAAACTGCAGCATGCTGCGACACTAACAGACTGCAGCAGGCTGAGACACTGTAACAAACTGCAGCATGCTGAGACACTAACAGACTGCAGCATGCTGAGACGCTGTAACAAACTGCAGCATGCTGAGACACTGACAAACTGCAGCATGCTGAGACACTAACAAACAGCAACACACTGAGACACTAACAAACTGGAACCCACTGAGACACTGTAACAAACTGCAGCATGCTGAGACACTAACAGACTGCAGCACGCTGAGACGCTGTAACAAACTGCAGCATGCTGAGACACTGACAAACTGCAGCATGCTGAGACACTAACAAACAGCAACACACTGAGACGCTGTAACAAACTGCAACACGCTGAGACACTAACAAACTGCAGCACACTGAGACACTGTAATAAATTTCAACACACAGACACTAAAAAACTGCAGCATGCTGAGACATGGTAACAGACTGCTACACACTGAGACACTAACTAACTGCAACACACAGACACTAACTAACTGCAACACACTGAGACACTAACTAACTGCAACACACTGAGAAACTAACTATCTGCAACACACTTAGACACTAACAAACTGCAACATACAGACACTAACAAACTGCAACACACTGAGCCACTGTAACAACCTGCAGCACACTGAGACAGTGTAACAAACTGCAGCACACTGACACTGTAATAAACTTCAACACACTGAGACACTAACTAATTGCAACACACTGAGACACTAACAAACTTCAACACACTGAGACACTAAGATAACTGCAACAAACTGAGACAATGTAACAAACTGCAGCATTCTGAGACACTGTAACAAACTGCAGCATGCTGAGACACTGTAACAAACTGCAGCATTCTGAGACACTGTAACAAACTGCAGCACGCTGAGACACTGTTAGAAACTGCAATACACTGTGACACTAACAAACTGCAACACACTGAGACACTAACAAACTGGAACCCACTGAGACACTGTAACAAACTGCAGCACGCTGAGACACTGTAACAAACTGCAGCACACAGACACTGTAATAAACTTCAACACACTGAGACACTAACAAACTGCAGCATGCTGAGACACTGTAACAGGCTGCAACACACTGAGACACTAACTAACTGCAACACACTGAGACACAAACTAACTGCAACACACTGAGACACCAACTGCAACACACTGAGCCACTAACAAACTGCAGCACACTGTCACACTAACAAACTGCAACACACTGAGACACTAACAAACTGCAACACACTGAGACACTGTAACAAACTGCAGCACGCTGAGACACTGTAACATACTGCAGCACGCTGAAACACTAACAGACTGCAGCACGCTGAGACACTGTAACTAAATGTAGCATGCTGTAACACTGTAACAAACTGCAGCACGCTGAGACACTGTAACAAACTGCAGCACACTGAGAAACTGTAACAAACGGCATCATGATGAGACACTAACAAACTGCAGCATGCTGAGACACTAACAAACAGCAACACACTGAGACACTGTAACAAACTGCAACACGCTGTGACACTAACAAACTGCAAGACACAGACACTGTAACAAACTGCAGCACGCTGAGACTCTGTAACAGACTGCAGCACGCTGAGACACTGTAACAGACTGCAGCACGCTGAGACACTGTAACAAACTGCAGCACGCTGAGACACTAAAAAAATGCAGCACGCTGAGATACTTACAGACTGCAGCACGCTGAGACACTGTAACTAAGTGCAGCATGATGAGACACTGTAACTAAGTGTAGCATGCTGAACCACTAACAAACTGCAGCACCATGAGACACTAACATACTGCAGCACACTGAGACACTGTAACAAACTGCAGCACGCTGAGACACTGTAACAAATTGCAACACGCTGAGACACTGTAACAAACTGCAACATGCTGAGATACTGTAACAAACTACAACATGCTGAGACACTGTAACAAACTGCAGCACACTGAGACACTGTAACAAACTGCAGCACACAGACACTGTAATAAACTTCAACACACTGAGACACTGACTAACTGCAACACACTGAGACACTAACTAACTGCAACACACTGAGACACTAACTGCAACACACTGAGCCACTAACAAACTGCAACACACTGTGACACTAAGAAATTGCAATACACTGAGACACTGTAACAAAATGCAGCACGCTGAGAAACTGTAACAAACTTCAGCAGACTAAGACACTGTAACAAACTGCAGCACGCTGAGACACGGTTAGAAACTGCAATACACTGTGACACTAACAAATTGCAAGACACTGAGACACTGTAACAAACTGCAACACACTGAGACACTAACAAACTGCAACCCACTGAGACGCTGTAACAAACTGCTGCATGCTGAGACACTAACAGACTGCAGCATGCTGAGTCACTAACAAACTGCAGCATGTTGAGACACTAACAAACTGCAGCATGCTGAGAAACTAACAAACAGCAACACACTGAGACACTGTAACAAACTGCAACACGCTGAGACACTGTAATAAAGTGCAACATATTGAGAAACTGTAACAACCTGCAGCATGATGAGACACTAACAAACTGCAGCACGCTGAGACACCGTAACAAATTGCAATACACTGAGATACTGTAACAAACTGCAGCACACTGAGACACTGTAACAAACTGCAGCACGCTGAGACACTGTTAGAAACTGCAATACACTGTGACGCTAAAAAACTGCAACTCACTGAGACACTAACAAACTGGAACCCACTGAGACACTGTAACAAACTGCAGCATGCTGAGACACTAACAAACTGCAGCATGCTGAGACACTAACAAACTGCAGCATGCTGAGACACTAACAAACAGCAACACACTGAGACACTGTAACAAACTGCAACACGCCGAGACACTGTTAGAAACTGCAATACACTGTGACACTGAAACAAACTGCAACACACTGAGACACTAACAAACTGGAACCCACTGAGACACTGTAACAAACTGCAGCATGCTGAGACACTAACAGACTGCAGCACGCTGAGACACTGTAACAAACTACAGCATGCTGAGACACTAACAAACTGCAGCATGCTGAGACACAAACAAACTGCAGCATGCTGAGACACTAACAAACTGCAGCATGCTGAGACACTAACAAACAGCAACACACTGAGACACTAACAAACTGGAACCCACTGAGACACTGTAACAAACTGCAGCATGCTGAGACACTAACAGACTGCAGCACGCTGAGACGCTGTAACAAACTGCAGCATGCTGAGACACTGACAAACTGCAGCATGCTGAGACACTAACAAACAGCAACACACTGAGACACTGTAACAAACTGCAACACGCTGAGACACTGTAACAAACTGCAACACGCTGAGACACTGTAACAAATTGCAGCACACTGACACTGTAATAAACTTCAACACACTGAGACACTAACTAATTGCAACACACTGAGACACTAACAAACTTCAACACACTGAGACACTAAGAAACTGCAACAAACTGAGACAATGTAACAAACTGCAGCATTCTGAGACACTGTAACAAACTGCAGCATGCTGAGACACTGTAACAAACTGCAGCATTCTGAGACGCTGTAACAAACTGCAGCACACTAAGACACTGTAACAAACTGCAGCACGCTGAGACACTGTTAGAAACTGCAATACACTGTGACACTAACAAACTGCAACACACTGAGACACTAACAAACTGGAACCCACTGAGACACTGTAACAAACTGCAGCATGCTGAGACACTAACAGACTGCAGCACGCTGAGACACTGTAACAAACTGCAGCATGCTGAGACACTAACAAACTGCAGCATGCTGAGACACTAACAAACTGCAGCATGCTGAGACACTAACAAACTGCAGCATGCTGAGACACTAACAAACTGCAGCATGCTGAGACACTGTAACAAACTGCAACACGCTGTGACACTAACAAACTGCAAGACACTGAGACACTGTAACAGACTGCAGCACGCTGAGACACTGTAACAGACTGCAGCACGCTGAGACACTGTAACAGACTGCAGCATGCTGAGACACTGTAACAAACTGCAGCACGCTGAGACACTAAAAAAATGCAGCACGCTGAGATACTGTAACAAACTGCAGCACGCTGAGACACTGTAACAAACTGCAGCACCCTGAGAAACTGTAACAAACGGCATCATGATGAGACACTAACAAACTGCAGCACACTGAGACACTAACAAACAGCAACACACTGAGACACTGTAACAAACTGCAACACGCTGTGACACTAACAAACTGCAAGACACAGACACTAACAAACTGCAGCACGCTGAGACACTGTAACAGACTGCAGCACGCTGATACACTGTAACAGACTGCAGCACTCTGAGACACTGTAACAAACTGCGGCACGCTGAGACACTAAAAAAATGCAGCACGCTGAGATACTGTAACAAACTGCAGCACGCTGAGACACTGTAACAAACTGGAACACACTGACTCACTGTAACAAACTGCAGCACACTGAGACACTTACAGACTGCAGCACGCTGAGACACTGTAACTAAGTGCAGCATGATGAGACACTGTAACTAAGTGTAGCATGCTGAAACACTAACAAACTGCAGCACCATGAGACACTAACATACTGCAGCACACTGAGACACTGTAACAAACTGCAACACGCTGAGACACTGTAACAAACTGCAACATGCTGAGATACTGTAACAAACTACAACACGCTGAGACACTGTAACAAACTGCAGCACACTGAGACACTGTAACAAACTGCAGCACACAGACACTGTAATAAACTTCAACACACTGAGACACTGACTAACTGCAACACACTGAGACACTAACTAACTGCAAC